>NC_091962.1:11401151-11483461 GCF_031021105.1 Erythrolamprus reginae | reverse complement strand
TGTATGCCACCCCTCTCCGTGGACTCGGGGCGGCTAACAACAGTGACCAAAAACAGAATGTAAAAATCCAATACTATAATATCTAAAAACCCTTATTATAAAACCAATCATACATACAAACATACCATGCATAAATTGTAGAAGCCTAGGGGGAAAATTATCTTAGTTGCCCCATGCCTGACGGCAGAGGTGGGTTTTGAGGAGCTTACGAAAGGCAAGGAGGGTGGGGGCAATTCTGAACTCTGGGGGGAGTTTGTTCCAGAGGGTTGGGGCCGCCACAGAGAAGGCTCTTCCCCTGGGCCCCGCCAACCGGCATTGTTTAGTTGATGGGACCCGGAGAAGACCCACTCTCTGGGACCTAACTGGTCGCTGGGATTCATGCGGTAGATAGTGGTCCCCGAGATAATCTGGCCCGGTGCCATGAAGGGCTTTATAGGTCATAACCAACACTTTGAATTGTGACCGGAAACTGATCGGCAACCAATGCAGAGTGTTGGTGTGACATGGGCATATTTGGGAAAGCCCATGATTGCTCTCGCAGCTGCATTTGGCACGATCTGAAGTTTGAGTTTTTATTTTACATTTTATTGTCATTGTGTCTTGCACAGTGAAATTAAATACCGTCTTCAGTGTTATAAAAAATATAACAAAAATACACATCCTTCACATTCTATACAATTCTTTTCACAGGGTTGTAGTTCAGACGTTTCTTGATACAGTTGCTAAGTCGTACTTGATGGTTCAGCCCAATGTGTTCACCGTTTTTTATCAGCCCAAGTTTGGGGTCAATGTGTTGAGGCAACCTAGATAATTAAGGGGCTCACAGGACTGCCATTACACCATAAGGGTAGACATTAACCAACCTCCCAAATTGGGGGTTCATCCATCAAAATCAGTTTCTAGAACAGCCAGTTATTGCATTGAACTTTTTTTTTGCACTGCAGGTCTTGGCACTACCGCTAGATGGCGGCAAAGACCAGAGTTAACTTTAGGGTTTCCCCAGCAGCCCTCTCTTGGTCGCCTGCAGTATTGCAGCTCAGAAATGGCCATTCTTGTTTCGCTAAACGCCTTCTCACGCTTCCTTGAGAAACCGATCAATCTAATAAACGAATAATTTCAAATTCCATGTATAAATCTGGAATTAAAAAATGCGCAGGCGCAAAAACGCGAGGAAGCGCGCCTCCCGTTGTAACGACACGATTCGCGATGGGGCGACGAGTGCGCGCGCACAGACCCAGGACCGAGTGCGAGGCTGGAACCTAGCTGGGCGGAGCATGCGCACAAGGGCAACGCGCGCGTGGGTGGGGGGGGGGCAACGTTTCAGGCCGCCATTTCTGGAGGCTTCTTTCGAAGATGAAGGCGGTTTCCCGACCGACTCGGGCTCCGCCGCTGTCACCATTGCCGGTTTTCCTCCTTGCCGTGGCCCTTCTGACTGGGCCCGCGGGATTTTATAAGCTGAATGTGCCGAAAGTGTTGTTGCCCTTCAGTCGGGATAAGCGGGTGCCCTTCGTGCTGGGCGCTGAGGGCGGTTGTTATTCTTGGTGAGGGGGCGGGGCCTCGCGGGGAGGGGAGGAAAGAAAAGGGCGGAGGGGTGACGTCACGAAACGGGGCAGGGCAAGACCCGGAAGTATGAAGCCCATTAGCTAAAGCAGTGGGTAGAGTTGTGGACTTCAACTCCCAGAATTCCTGAGCCTATCAGGTTACCTCAGGAATTCTGGGAGTTGAAGTCCAAGAATCAAATTTGCCTACCCCTGAGCTAAAGAAATGCTATTGCTAATCCAGCCAGAATCAGAATTTGGGGGGGAAATCAATGAATTCAGAATTGGAAAAATATTCAAGATTGAAAAAGTATTAATAATTCATCCAGAATTGGAAAGAAATACCCTACTATTGTTCAGAATTTTTGTTCAGAAAATCCATCCATTAAAAAAAATTGAATGGATGAATGAAGAAAGAATAAAAAATATTAATCCAAGATTGAAAAAGTATTAATAATTCAGCCAGAATTGAAAAAAACCCTATTGTTAATTCGTTCAGATTGAGGGGGAGAATGTACTATTAATCTAAGATTGAAAAACTAGTAAGAATTCATCCACAATTTGGAAAAGTATCCAAGATTGAAAAAAAATTAATACTTCATCCAGAATTGCCCCCCCCCCAAAAAAAAATCTACTATTGTTAATTCATTTAGAATTGGTGTGTGTGTGCGTGGACGACACTATTAACCCAAGATTGAAAAAATATCAATAATGAATCTGCTATGGCAAATTCATCCACAATTAGAAAAACAAGTTATCAATTAATTCTCCAGAATTGGGGGGGGGGGATCCACTGCCATTGCTAATTCATTCAGGATTGAAGAAACATTGTTATGAATAAATCATCTGTATTTTTTTTTATTAAAAACACCCAATCTGTTGCTAGTGCTAAACCATTGAAGATGGGGAAAGAGACCTCCTGAAAAAGCACTCTGAGTTATCCAAAATGGAAAAAAAGAACCCTTCACCCTCTATTGCTAGTTTATCCAAGAGTGGGGAGAATGGGGCAATGTAATTAATTAATTAATTTGACTTCAATGCTGCCCACTCCTGTGGGACTCACGGCGGCTCACCACAAAATACACTGCTCAAAATAAAATAAAATAAAGGGAAAACTTAAGCAACACAATATAACTCCAAGTCAGTCAAACTTCTGTGAAATCAAACTGCCCGCTTAGGAAGCAACACCGATTGACAGTCAATTTCACCGGCTCCTGTGCACATTCAACTTCGTACATAACAAAGTATTCAACGAGAATATTTCATTCATTCGGGTCTAGGATGTGCTATTTGAGTGTTCCCTTTATTTATTTATTTATTTTGAGCAGATTATCTCAGGGACCACCTTCTGCCGCACGAATCCCAGCAACCAGTTAGGTCCCACAGAGTGGGCCTTCTCCGGGTCCCGGCAACTAAACAATGCCGTTTGGCGGGGCCCAGGGGAAGAGCCTTCTCTGTGGCGGCCCCGGCCCTCTGGAACCAGCTCCCCCCAGAGATTAGAACAGCCCATACCCTCCTTGCCTTTCGTAAACTTCTCAAAACCCACCTCTGCCATCAGGCATGGGGGAACTGAGATATTCTTTTCCCCCTAGGCTTCTACAATTTATGCATGGTATGTTTGTATGTATGATTGGTTTTATAACAAGGGTTTTTAGCTGTTTCAGTATTGGATTTTTACATTCTGTTTTTATCACTGTTGTTAGCCGCCCCGAGTCCACGGAGAGAGGCGGCATACAAATCCAATGAATGAATGAATGAATGAATGAATGAATGAATAAATAAATAAATAAATAAATAAATAGTCAAAATTTAGCAAGCCTGATCGTGTTAGAGTTGGTTGAGGTCAGTGGGTTTATTGCTAAGCGGAATGTGGGCCACGGGACACTACCTGGCCATGGAGGTGTCTTCGTTCCTTAAAAACTCTTTGAAGGAGCCCGATTTGATTTCATCCATAAATTCATCCTCTTTTATTCAAGGGGAAAAGTGGCATAGGGGAGACGCCGACTGGTTTTTTGACTGCCGTTGAGAAGTTGGCTGACGATGGGAACCGGCTCCCAGTCTCAAATGTTGATGCTTCCAGTCTAGACCAGCAACTCGGAAACTTCAGAATGCAGCTGCGAGAGAAATCGTGGGCTTTCCCAAGTATGCCCATGTTACACCAACACTCCACAGTCTGCATTGGTTGCCGATCAGTTTCTGGTCACAATTCAAAGTGTTGGTTATGACCTATAAAGCCCTTCATGGCATCGGACCAGATTATCTCAGGGACCGCCTTCTGCCGCACGAATCCCAGCGACCGATCAGGTCCCACAGAGTGGATCTTCTCCCGGTCCCGTCAACTAAACAATGTCACCTGGCAGGACCCAGGGGAAGAGCCTTCTCTGTGGCGGCCCCAGCCCTCTGGAACCAACTCCCCCCAGAGATTAGAATTGCCCCCACCCTCCTCGCCTTTCGTAAGCTACTCAAAACCCACCTCTGCCATCAGGCATGGGGGAATTGAGATCCTCTTTCCCCCTAGGCCTTTACAATTCTATGCATGGTATGTTTTGTATGTATGTTTGGTTTTTATATTAATGGGTTTTTAATCGTTTTTAGTATTGGATTACTATTGTACACTGTTTTATTGTTGCTGTTAGCCGCCCCGAGTCTCTGGAGAGGGGCGGCATACAAATCCAATAAATAAATAAAATAAAATAAAATAATAAATTAAATTTAAATTAAATTTAAATTAAATTAAATTAAATTAAATTAAATTAAATTAAATAATTAAATTAAATTAAATTATTAAATTAAATTAAATTATTAAATTAAATTAAATTAAATTAAATTAAATTAAATTATTAAATTAACAAACAAACAAACTGCTGAGAAGAGCAACTGGGGCAGGGGTGGGAGGATGAGGGCTTACTGGTCGTAACCAAACTGGTGTGGAAAGATGGAAACCTGAAGAATTTTCTCTCCTGCCTTGTAGGCACTCCACCCGCCACGACATGGTCACCATCGATCCGATCTACGAGAACGGGACCGCCTGCTCCCAGAAAGCGTTGCTCACCACCCGCTCTCTGCAGGCCACAAAGCTAGCCAGCGTGATCGTAGCGGAGGAGATAGGTAGGTAGGTGGAGGCCAGAAGAAGAAGAAGGGGGATGCTGCGGACCCCTGTCAGTTAAAGAATTCTGATTGGCGGGATTGCACCTGCCCTTTGGAACTTTCTCCTGCAGAGGCAGGCTGGATGCCCACCACTCTCCTGGCTTAAAAATATATATACAGTATATATATATTAAATATATGCGTTAAAAATGAAAGAGAAATAAATATAAATATAATACATGACTTTTTGTAAAACCGAGGAGTAACTGCAGGGCTCCTTACGAGGCTTCTGGGAGAGGGAGTTTGGCCCTTTAAAAGTTTTGGATGGAATTTCGAGATCCTCATCATAGATCCTCGGAGTCCTCGGAGAGGGGCGGCATACAAGTCCAATAAATAAATATATAAACAGACTCTATAATAGATTGAACTGGATCAAATAATTGAACAGATGCAAAGACGGGCTACAAAAATGGTGGAAGGTCTTAAGCATAAAACTTGTCAGGAAAGACTTCATGTATAGTCTGGAGGACAGAAGGGAAAGGGGGGACATGATCGAAACATTTAAATATGTTATAGGATTAAATAAGGTCCAGGAGGGAAGTGTTTTTAATAGGAAAGTGAACACAAGAACAAGGGGGCCACAATCTGAGGTCAGTTGGGGGAAAGATCAGAAGCAATATGAGAAAATATTATTTGACTGAAAGAGTTGTAGATGCTTGGAACAAACTTCCAGCAGAGATGGTCGGTAAATCCACAGTAACTGAATTGAAACATGCTTGGGATAAACATAGATCCATCCTAAGATAAAATACAGGAAATAGTATAAGGGGAGACTAGAGGGACCAGGAGGTCTTCTGCCGTCAATCTTCTAGGTTTCTCTATATATAAAGTTTAAAATTTAAAAATCCCCGCCGGGTTTGTTGCTTAACCTGCCCTATCTCAGAGAAGCTGTCAGCTCTTTGCCCAACAGCCTGACGTGGCTGATGGGATTGGTTTGCCATTGTGTCCAGCGACCTCTGCTGAGCATTCAAAGCAATTGACACACAGCCATCAGCGATGTTTAGTTTCTGCTGTGGATTTTCCAAGATGAGAGAGAGAGGGAGAAGAGAGAGAGAGAGAAGAGAAAAAGAGGAGAGAGAGAGAAGAGAGAGAGAGGGAGGAGAGAGAGAAGAGAAAAAGAGGAGGGAGGGAGAGAGAGAGAGAAGAGAGAGAGAGAAGAGAAGGAGAGAGAGAGAAGAGAAAGAGGAGGGAGAGAGAAGAGAAAAAGGTGGGAGAGAGAGAGAAGAGAGAGAGAAGAGAAAAAGAGGAGGGAGAGAGAAAAGAGGAGAGAGAGAGAAAGTGAGTGAGAAGACCCTTTCCTGGCTACTTGGGATCTTTAGCAATTCAGAGACGGCAAACATGAAAACCGAATCAGAATAAAGCTGGAAGGGACCTTGAAGGTCATCTAGTCCAGCCCCCTGCCCTAGCAAGAGGCCCTATCCCATTTTAGGCAGTTGACTGTCTAATCTCCCCTTAATCCCAAAGCTGCTTTTTCAAGAGGCAAATGGACTTTTCCTTGAAAACGTTTCGCTTCTCATCCAGGAGATTTCTTGCGCTCTGACCAATGGATGGTCCCCAAAAAAAAAAGCACCTCTGGGACCACCATGACCTGGAAGACTGAAAATCTCCATAGACATGTAGAGATCCTATATATACAATTTCAGACGAGGGGCCGTCCAGCTCTTTCACAGACCGTTTGGAACCGATCCTCTTTCTCTTAAATTCTTTAAATCAAAAGACGATTTAGACGTAGTTTGTCGGGTTGACCTCACCCTGTTTTTTGCCAGCTGGCCGCAGAGAAATGCAGCTGCGAGAGCAATCATGGGCTTTCCCAAATATGCCCATGTGTCACCAACACTCCGCAGTCCACATTGGTTGCCGATCAGTTTCTGGTCACAATTCAAAGTGTTGGTTATGACCTATAAAGCCCTTCATGGCATCGGACCAGAATATCTCCGGGACCGCCTTCTGCCGCACGAATCCCAGCGACCAGTTAGGTTCCACAGAGTTGGCCTGCTCCGGGTCCCGTCGAATAAACGATGTCATCCGGCGAGACGCAGGGGAAGAGCCTTCTCTGTGGCGGCCCCGAACCCTCTGGAACCAGTTCCCCCCAGAGATCAGAATTGCACCCACCCTCCTTGCCTTTCGCAAACTTCTTAAAACCCACCTCTGCCGTCAGGCATGGGGGAACTGAGACATCTCCCCCAGGCCTATATAGTTTTATGTATGGTATGCTTGTGTTGCATGTTCTTTTAAATAATGGGTTTTAGATATTTTTTTAAATATTAGATTTGTTTATTGTATACTGCTTCATTGTTGTTGTGAGCCGCCCCGAGTCTGCGGAGAGGGGCGGCATACAAATCTAATAAATGAATGAATGAATGAATGGAATGAATGAATGAATAAATAAGCAAACAAACAAACAAACAAACAAACAGGAGACGCGGCGTCGTGGTTGTTGTTTCTTCCCCCCCCCCAGTGACGGGCCACTTGCTCCGCTGTGACATCATCGTGGATCTGATTGAGAAGGTTGAAATCGTCTCGCGGACTCGGGAGATCTACGTGGAGGACTCCCCCTTAGAGCTCAGCGTCAGAGCTTTAGATGCTGAAGGTGATTGATCCAGATCCTGCCCGACCTAGAGATGATCACCCAAACCCTTTTTACGTAATCCACTTTCCCAGTCGTCTGAATCGGGAAGAGACAGAAAAAGTGGCCTTTTCAACCGAGTCCTTTTTCTCTCTCGGCTTTCCCTGAAATACCATTTTTAACTTTCTTTCTTTCCTTCTTTCCTTCTTTCGTTCTTTCCTTCTTTCCTTCTTTCTTTCTTTCTTTCTTTATTTATAGTTATAGTTATAGTTAGTTAGTTAGTCCAATACACAATGAGGGTTTTAGTGGATATATATATATATATCTATAAGCACATAGTAAAATACATGATGAAGGTTATAGAGGAGATACTCATAGTAAAATATATCTATGAAATAATAGAAAAGAAGATAAAGTAATAGAACATATCAATGAAAGAATAGAAGGTGATTGATCCAGATCCTGCCCGACCTAGAGATGATCACCCAAACCCTTTTTACGTAATCCACTTTCCCAGTCGTCTGAATCGGGAAGAGACAGAAAAAGTGGCCTTTTCAACCGAGTCCTTTTTCTCTCTCGGCTTTCCCTGAAATACCATTTTTAACTTCCTTTCTTTCCTTCTTTCCTTCTTTCCTTCTTTCCTCCTTTCTTTCTTTCTTTCTTTCTTTCTTTCTTTCTTTCTTTCTTTCTTTCTTTATAGTTATAGTTATAGTTATAGTTATAGTTAGTTAGTTAGTCCAATACACAATGAGGGTTTTAGTGGATATATATATATATCTATATGCACATAGTAAAATACATGATGAAGGTTATAGAGGAGATACTCATAGTAAAATATATCTATGAAATAATAGAAAAGAAGATAAAGTAATAGAACATATCAATGAAAGAATAGAAGGTGATTGATCCAGATCCTGCCCGACCTAGAGATGATCACCCAAACCCTTTTTACGTAATCCACTTTCCCAGTCGTCTGAATCGGGAAGAGACAGAAAAAGTGGCCTTTTCAACCGAGTCCTTTTTCTCTCTCGGCTTTCCCCGAAATACCAATTTTAACTTTCTTTCCTTCTTTCCTTCTTTCCTTCTTTCCTTCTTTCCTTCTTTCCTTCTTTCTTTATTTATTTATTTATTTATTTATAGTTATAGTTAGTTAGTTAGTCCAATACACAATGACGGTTTTAGTGGATATATATATATATCTATATGCACATAGTAAAATACATGATGAAGGTTATAGAGGAGATACTCATAGTAAAATATATCTATGAAATAATAGAAAAGAAGATAAAGTAATAGAACATATCAATGAAAGAATAGAAGAAGAGATATAGGAATAGAAGAAAGGTGTAGGAGATATAGGAGAGCAATAGGACAGGGGATGGAAGGCACTCTAGTGCACTTGTACTCGTCCCTTACTGACCTCTAAGGAACCTGGAGAGGTCAATCGTGGATAGTCTAAGGGAAAAATGTTGGGGGTTAGGGGTTGACACAACGGAGTCAGGTAATGAGTTCAACGCTTCGACACCTCGGTTACTGAAGTCATATTTTTTACACTCAAGTTTGGAGCGGTTAATATTAAGTTTAAATCTGTTGTGTGCTCTTGTGTTGTGGTTGAAGCTGAAGTACCTGCCTGGTACCTTCATTGTGCTGCTTTGGATACCAGGAGGGGAAAAAAATCAACTCCGCCTTTGGGGAGGAATGCAGGGGGTTTTCTTAAAAATTGAGCCACTCTGAATACCGGATGGTCATCACGTCTATTATGGCCACAAGTCCATCGTCCAATTTCTCTTGGCAGGAAACACCTTCAGCAGCCTGGAAGGGCTGGAGTTTGAGTGGAGCGTCGCCAAGGACGATGAAATGGAAAACCTGGAGCTTTCGAAGAAAATCAGGTCAGGTGAATTTTTATTTTTTATTTATTGATTGATTGATTTTGTCCAAGACACAGTGAGGGTTTTAGTGGGTATGCACATAGTAAAATACATGATGAAATTCTTGAGCTTGAGGGCAAATTGACTCTGTGAGACTAGGCGGTGGTCAGGCTCCCCAGAAGCAGAGTCCAGTTTAAAAAGTCATGGTAATAATCTTTGTAATAGATGGCTTTAAAAAATATTCTTAAAATAATGTAGATGGCAACTTTTCTTATGAGATGCCTCTGCTCTTGGAAACAAATTGCCTGTTAAACCAGGTTAAGTTGTGAGCAAACATGTTGGAGGTAGAGCAGATGAGTAGATAGATATGGGTGGGTGGATGGATGGATAGATGATGGATGGATGGATAAGTAGAAATATAGAAACATAGAAAATTGACGGCAGAAAAAGACCTCATGGTCCATCTAGTCTGCCCTTATACTATTTCCTGTATGTTATCTTAGGATGGATCTATGTTTATCCCAGGCATGTTTAAGTAAATAGATAGATGATAGACAGAAGATACATGATAGGTAGGTAGATGGATGGGTGGGTGGGTGGGGAGGTAGATAGATGGATGGATAGATAGATAGATGGATGGATGGATGGGTAGGTAGGTAGGTAGGTAGATAGATAGATAGATAGATAGATAGATAGATAGATAGATAGATAGATAGATAGATAGAGACAGAGAGACAGAGAGACAGAGAGAGGTAGATAGATGTAGATAGGTAGGTAGATAGGTAGACAGACAGGTAGACAGACAGACAGACAGACAAGATAGATAGATAGATAGATAGATAGATAGATAGATAGATAGATAGAAGATACATGATAGGTAGGTAGATGGATGGGTGGGTGGGTGGGGAGGTAGATAGATGGATAGATGGATGGATGGATGGATGGATGGATAGATAGATAGATAGATAGATAGATAGATAGATAAGATAGATAGATACATAGATAGATAAATAGAGAGAGACAGAGAGACAGAGATAGAGAGATAGGTAGATAGATGTAGATAGGTAGATAGGTAGGTAGGTAGGTAGGTAGATAGATATGATAGATATGATAGATAGGTAGATAGATATAGAGAGATATAGATAGATAGACAGACAGACAGACAGATATGGATGAATAAATAGATAGATAGATAGATGATGGGCAGATGGATGGGCAGATGTTCAACTGGTTGCAAGAGCTGAGCCTTTTGTCTCCTCTGAAACCTGGGGTCTTTTTTTCTTCTTCTTCTGCAGGATTTTAAAGTACTCGGAGGCGGAATACTCCCCACCCGACTACATTGTCCAGATGGAAGCGGAGGAGAAACAAGGCGACAGGATTTTGGTCTCGGGAATCAAAACGGGGGCGGCTGTCATCAAGGTCCGAATCCAGGAGCCCATTTACAAGGTGGGCAAGACAGACGAGGCCCCTGCAGGGCGGGTGCATCTGCGTGGTATCAGTGGCAAGGCAGGGCCAGCCAGGGACTGACCCCTCCCTTGGTCAAACCGAGAGTGCCCTCCGCAGCTCTGCCCATCTCCCCCCCCCCCGTCTCAAAACTCTCTGCTTTGTTCCTCCCTCCCTCCGCCCAGAAAGTTGCCGCGGCCTTGGTGCGCCTCTTGGTCTTGGAGAACATCTTCCTTATGCCTTCCTACGACATCCTCCTGCTAGTGGGAGCTTATATCAGATACAGAGTTGGCAAAATAGTTCAGGGAAAGATCACAGGTAGGCCGTTGCGACCGCCCCATCCCCTCCGAACGTGGCAGCCTAGCAGACAGTGTGTGTGTGTGTGTGTGTGTGTGACACACACATACATACACAAACACACCACTATCTGTTGCTCAGAAGGGTCCCTAGGTGTGTTTGGCGAACCACGAAGCTTGTTCAGGGCAAGTGAGAGAAACATCTGGAAATCCACAGAATGGCTTTGCTGGGGATTTGGAGAAAACGCTCGAAAGCTGGGCGTCTTAACTCTGATACGGAAAAGAAAAAAATTGAAAATTGCAGACCCATTTCACTATTAAACGTAGATTATAAAATTTTCATATCAATATTTGCTAATAGACTAAAAAGTATTATAAATAATATGATACACAGTGATCAAAATGGTTTTTTACCAGGAAGACAAATTAAAAATAACTTAAGAATAATAGTAAATATATTAGAATACTATGAGCAACATCCAGAAAAGCAAATGGCGCTTATATTTTTGGACGCGAAAAAGGCATTTGATAATGTAGATTGGAACTTTATGAAAATACAACTAAATAAGATGGAGGTAGGAACAAAGTTTTTTTAACATAATAGGAACTCCCAATAGTTTTAGGCGGCGTCTGGCCAGGCGTGGTTTGTTTGTGGTTAAAGGGAGAGTTACGTTATTATTTATTTATTTTTTATTTATTTGTTTTGTCCAATACACAATAATACACAATGGGGGTTATAGAGGATATAATCAGGTAAAATGTATTAAAGGGGGAATAGAGGAGAAAATAAAGGAGTAAAATATATCTATGAGAGAATAGCAGAAAAAGATATAGGAATAGAAGAGAAGATATGAGAGATATTTATTTATTTTATTTATTTATTTATTTTGTCCAATACACAATGAGGGTTTTAGTGGGTATATATCTATAGACACATAGAAAAATACACGATGAAGGTTATAGAGGAGATACTCATAGTAAAATATATCTAAGAAATAATAGAAAAGAAGGTATAGGAATAGAACATATCAATGAAAGAATAGAAGAAGAGATATAGGAGTAGAAGAAAGGTAAAGGAGATATAGGAGAGCAATAGGACAGGGGACGGAAGGCACTCTAGTGCACTTGTACTCGCCCCTGAGTAGGAGTGTTGGACAAAGTAGCCTTTCCCAACCTTAGAGCTCTGGGGAACTCCGGGAGTTGAAGTTCTACGGATCTGAAAGCAACTCAAGTTGAAGAGTTGGAAGGGACCTTGGAGGGTCATCTAGTCCAACCCCCCTGCCCAAGCAGGAGACCTTACATCTGCCTCCACCTAGGATCGAACTCGCAACCTCTGGATTGTGAGGCAAGAGCTCCACCTCTAGGCCACAGCGGCTCATTGCCCCTAGAGAATCTTCTCTTGCAGATCAAACGAAGCAGCGGGAGGCTGGTTTGAGGCCTGGGACTGGGTTGGATTTCTAACAGAACCGGTTTGGGGGAACCGCTGGTCAGTCACTGTTGCTAGAACGTTCTCCAACCCCCCTCCCCTTTCCCCCCCCCCTGCAGAGGTTGAACTGCCTCTGGAGCACTACGAGCTGGAGCTGCAGGATGAGGTGAAGGTGCCAAGCGGCTTTCTGTTTCTCCCGGTGGCCCAGCTGGACACAACTACAGCCACCGTCACCGCCCTCCAGCTGGGCCAGGTGAATCTGGCCTTTGTCCACAAGAGTATCCTTCATTAGTGGTCGCTGGAAGTAATTCTCGTGATCTCCGATCCTTCCTTTCCTTCCCTCCCTCCCTCCTTTCTTTCCATCTTCCTTTCTTCCTTCCTTCCCTTCCCTTCCCTCCCTTCCTCCTTCCTTTCTTTCCATCTTCCTTTCTTCCTCCCTCCCTCCTTTCTTTCCATCTTTCCTCCTTTCTTGCTCCCTCTCTTTCCTTCCTTTCCTTCCCTCCCTCCCTCCTTTCCTTCCCTCTTCCTTCCTTCCTTCCCTCCCTCCCTCTCTTTCCTTCCTTTTCTCCTTCCCTCTCTCCTTTCCTTCCATCTTCTTCCCTTTCCTTCCCTCCTCTCTCTCTCTTCCCTTCTTTTCCTTCTTCACTCCCTCCTTTCCTTTCATCTTCCTTCCTTCTCTTCCCTACCTCCTTTCCTTCCATCTTCCTTCCCTCCCCTCCCTCCCTCCTTTCCTTCCATCTTCCTTCCCTCCCTCTCTTTCCTTCCTTTTCTCCTTCCCTCTCTCCTTTCCTTCCATCTTCCCTTTCCTTCCCTCCTCTCTCTCTTCCCTTCTTTTCCTTCTTCACTCCCTCCTTTCCTTCCATCTTCCTTTCTTCCTTCCTTCCCTTCCCTCCCTTCCTCCCTCCTTTCTTTCCATCTTCCTTTCTTCCTCCCTCCCTCCTTTCTTTCCATCTTTCTTCCTTTCATGCTCCCTCTCTTTCCTTCCTTTCCTTCCCTCCCTCCCTCCTTTCTTTCCATCTTCCTTTCTTCCTTCCTTCCCTCCCTTTCTCCCTCCTTTCTTTCCATCTTCCTTTCTTCCTCCCTCCCTCCCTCCTTTCCTTCCCTCTTCCTTCCCTCCCTCCCTCTCTTTCCTTCCTTTTCTCCTTCCCTCTCTCCTTTCCTTCCATCTCCTTCCCTTTCCTTCCCTCCTCTCTCTCTCTTCCCTTCTTTTCCTTCTTCACTCCCTCCTTTCCTTTCATCTTCCTTCCTTCTCTTCCCTCCCTCCTTTCCTTCCATCTTCCTTCCCTCCCTCTCTTTCCTTCCTTTTCTCCTTCCCTCTCTCCTTTCCTTCCATCTTCCCTTTCCTTCCCTCCTCTCTCTCTTCCCTTCTTTTCCTTCTTCACTCCCTCCTTTCCTTCCATCTTCCTTCCCTCCCCTCCCTTCCTTTTTCCTTCCTTCCCTCCTTCCCTCCCTCCTTTCCTTCTGTCTACCTCCCTTCCTTCCTCCCTCCCTTCTTTCCCTACTGTGATGAAGGGCAAACACCACCCTCCTTGTGACTAAGCTCCTTCATCCAACTCCCCTTTCCTTTGCATTGAGCCTACCCTTCCATGGAAACTGGACACGTTTGGCTGCTCTGCCCTTCCATTTCACCCCCTCCCTTCAGTTGCAAAAAAAGAAAGAAAAAAAGCTGAATTCCTTACGGGCGCATTCAGACATCCACATGCGAGGATCACTAGGCCTTCCGAACTGCACCATATATGTGGTTGAACCAGGATTTCTAGGTAAGAGCTTTCAGCCTTTTTAGTAGTGATTTCTGACAGTCTCAAAATGGGTGAACAGTGCAGTCAGGCGGTAGGGAAAGCAAGTAGGATGCTTGGCTGCATAGCTAGAGGTAGAACAAGCAGGAAGAGGGAGATTGTGATCCCCTTATATAGAGCGCTGGTGAGACCCCATTTGGAATAATACTGTGTTCAGTTCTGGAGACCTCACCTACAAAAAGATATTGACAAAATTGAACGGGTCCAAAGACGGGCTACAAGAATGGTGGAAGGTCTTAAGCATAAAACGTATCAGGAAAGACTTCATGAACTCAATCTGTAGAGTCTGGAGGACAGAAGGGAAAGGGGGGACATGATCGAAACATTTAAATATGTTAAAGGGTTAAATAAGGTTCAGGAGGGAAGTGTTTTTAATAGGAAAGGGAACACAAGAACAAGGGGACACAATCTGAAGTTAGTTGGGGGAAAGATCAAAAGCAACATGAGAAGATATTATTTGACTGAAAGAGTAGTAGATCCTTGGAACAAACTTCCAGCAGACGTGGTAGATAAATCCACAGTAACTGAATGTAAACATGCCTGGGATAAACATATATCCATCCTAAGATAAAATACAGAAAATAGTATAAGGGCAGACTAGATGGACCAGGAGGTCTTTTTCTGCCGTCAGACTTCTATGTTTCTATGTTTCTATGTTTCCCCCAGTGGCTCCATCCACAACTCTGTTTCTCATCCTTGGCCATTTGAAGATGGCTGGACTTCCACTCCCAGAATCCCCCAGCCATCCTGTTAATTCTGAGAATTGAAATCCACCCATCTTAAAACGAGAAACTTTGTTCTGGAAGCCACCAAATTAGCTGTCCATTCTCTGCCCTGGATGAAGACTTTCGGACAGAAACGCATCGTCTTCTCCTCGTTCCATCATTGCAGGCTTCACGGTCCAGCCGGGCAACCGATGGGTCTTAGAGGTGAGGCGGACATACACCGTCACCGTCGAAGTTTTCGACAAATCGAGCACCAAGGTCTATCCCTCCGACGTGAGTAGATGTCGGGGAAAATCACCCGTACGGGCCTCAAGACCTCAAGTTGCAACAGCCCTAATGGAGACCGTCCCTCGTGCCACCCTCGCTCGTGGCCAAACCACTTTTATGACCTTTGTCCAGCAGCGGTGGTCCTTTAAGTGAATCAAGGCTGAAGATTTTTGCCCCCCAAAACTAGAAAATCATTGCTAGTTTTCAGCAAAACACAGGATACTGCAAAGGGTCATAACTGCAGCCTGGTTACCAATGAGCACCCCAAAGTCCATTCATGTCCATCATGGGGGGGACCCAACCATCAGAACTGGTTGCTAAGTAACCAGTCGTAAGTTAAGGACCACCTGTAATCTTGCACAGTGACTGTGTTAACGCCTTCTATGGAAAGCCATTCGGATTCATGGGTCCTTCATCCTGGCTTGCTGCTAAGTTTTCCCTTTTCCTCCTAAGATTTTTTTATATTATTATTATTATTATTATTATTATTATTATTATTATTATTATTATTATCATCATCATCATCATCTACGGAGAGGGGCGGCATACAAATCTAATAAATAAATTATTATTATTATTATTAATAATAATAATAATAATAATAATAATGATAATAATAATAATAATATTTATATGCTGCCCCTCTCCAAAGACTTGGGGCAGCTTACAACATATAAAAAAGGTACTAAACATCAAGATGCAATTAACATTAGATTAAAAGTCGCATTTAAAAGGTTACATTTAAAAAACTAAAAAAAGAGAGAAGGATTTAGGAGTCGTGATTTCCGACAATCTCAAAATGGGTGAGCAGTGTGGTCGGGCGGTAGGAAAAGCAAGTAGGATGCTTGGCTGCATAGCTAGAGGTATCACAAGCAGGAAGAGGGAGATTGTGATCCCGCTGTATAGAGTGTTGGTGAGACCCCATTTGGAATAATACTGTGTCCAGTTCTGGAGATCTCACCTACAAAAAGATATTGACAAAATTGAACGGGTCCAAAGACAGGCTACAAGAATGGTGGAAGGTCTTAAGCATAAAATGTATCAGGAAAGACTTCATGAACTCAATCTGTACAGTCTGGAGGACAGAAGGAAAAGGGGGGACATGATCGAAACATTTAAATATGTCAAAGGGTTAAATAAGGTTCAGGAGGGAAGTGTTTTTAATAGGAAAGTGAACACAAGAACAAGGGGACACAATCTGAAGTTAGTTGGGGGGAAAATCAAAAGCTACATGAGAAAATATTATTTGGCTGAAAGAGGAGTAGATCCTTGGAACAAACTTCCAGCAGACGTAGATAAATCCACAGGAACTGAATTGAAACATGCCTGGGATAAACATAGATCCATCCTAAGATAAAATACAGGAAATAGTATAAGGGCAGACTAGATGGATCATGAGGTCTTTTTCTGCCGTCAGTCTTCTATGTTTCTATGTTTCTACCTATTAAAATACACGCATATCCATTCAAACATTCAAACAAACTCATTATGCATTCATTGGCTAAGGGGCAGAATCCAATAACCCCAAGCTTGGCGGCATAGGTGAGTCTTTAGACTCTTTCGGAAGGCGAGGAGGGCGGGAACAATACGAATCTCTGGGGGAAACTGATTCCAGAGGGCCAGGGCCCCCACAGAGAAAGCCCTTCCCCTAGGTCCCACCAAGTGACATTGTCTAGTGGATGGGACCTGTAGAAGGCCGACACTGTGGGACCTAACCAGACGCTGGGATTCATCTGACATTATTATTATTATTATTATTATTATTATTATTATTATTATTATTATTATTATTTGTTCTGTCAGGCTCTCTGGCAGACTCCTCCCAAAAATTCACAGGTACAAATTTCAGACACACACACGTTTGAAAATTCAAAACAATGTTCTTTATAATGAAAATTCACTTAACCCAAGCCCTCTTTTGGTATAGCAAAGAGCACTCATCTCCAAACAAACTGGTAATTTGTACAAGTCCCTTATCAGTTCTGTGATACTTAGCTTGCAGCTGTGAGGCAATTCACAGTCCTTCTTCTTTCACAAAGTGAAACACACTTTGCTCTGGTTTAGTTTCAAAGCGGGGGAAAATCAGCACACGAAAGGCCAAAGTCAGTAAAGCAGTCACGAAACACAACGATCAGATAATCCTCCACAATGGCCAAACCCACAGGCTGCTCTTTATAGCGGCCTCACTAATGACCACAGCCCCACCCAACCACAGGTGGCCTCATTTTCTTTGATAATAATCTCTCAGTTGTTGCTGACTATGCATCGCTCTCCGCATGCGTGGCTGTATCATTAACTCTTGTTCTGAATCCAAGGAGGAGCTAGAGAATTGATCTCCTTCTGAGCTGTCTGCCACACTCTCCTCCTCCCTGTCACTCATGTCTTCTTGGTCAGAGGAGCCTTCATCAGCAGATTCCACGGGGGGGCAAAACAGGCCTGCAGCATGTGGATGTCTCCCCCACATCCACAGTCCTTGGGGCAGGAGCAGGGCTAGACCTAACCACAACAATTATTATTATTATTATTATTATTATTATTATTATTATTATTTTGCCTTTTCCAGAATCTCCGAATAAGTCACCAGTTTCCCCAGGAATATTTTGAGGAGGTGACATCTTCCGCCAATGGCTCCTATCACATCGTCCAGGTCCTAAAGGAAGGTGTGACGGTGATTAAAGCCATGTTGCTGTCTGTTCTCCTCCAGGTAAGAACCAGAGGCTCTTCCCCAGCCAAGGAATTTTTCCCTCGCTTGGTTTCTTGAGTTTGAAGTCATCGTTCAAATAACTTTTAACAAGGGACAATTCAGCACATTTTATCTCCAGGTGGATCTGGGATTTTTTTTAAAAACAGCCAGGCATGGTGGGTTAGGAAGGGGTCAACCCTGATGTGTTTAGCACAGTTAATTAAAATATTTAACCAAGTAAAACTAAGAAAATAACTTTGGGCTGTTTAAATGATTTTGCTGAATTCATAGATTATTTTATGCGGTCCTTGGGGGGGGGGTGTTTCTGAGCTGGTTGGTTTTCTTGCAGACGTTTCATGACCCAAATAGCTAACAACCTCAGTGCTAGAAGGGATTGTGGAAGAGAAGGGGAGGAGAAAAAAGAAGAAAAGGAAGGAAGGAAAGAGAGAAAAAGGAAGGAAGGAGGGAAGGAAGGAAGGGAAAGAAAGAAAGAAAGAAAAGGAAAAAGGAGAAGGAAGGAAAGGGAAGGGAGCAAGGACAAGAAAGAAAGAAGGAAGGAAGGAAAAGAAAGAAGGAAGGAAAAAGGAGAAGGAAGGAAAGGGAAGGGAGCAAGGACAAGAAAGAAAGAAAGAAAGAAAGAAGGAAGGAAGGAAGGAATGAAAAGAAAGAAAGAAAGAAAAAGAAAAAAGGAGAAGGGAGGAAAGGGAAGGGAGCAAGGACAAGAAAGAAGGAAGGAAGGTAAAGAAAGAAAGAAAGAAGGAAAAAAGGAGAAGGAAGGAAAGGGAAGGGAGCAAGGACAAGAAGGAAGGAAGGAAGGAAAGAAAGAAAAAAGGAAAAAGGAGAAGGAAGGAAAGGAAAGGAAAGGAAAGGAAAGGGAGCAAGGACAAGAAAGAAAGAAAGAAGGAAGGAAGGAATGAAAAGAAAGAAAGAAAGAAAGAAAAAAGGAGAAGGGAGGAAAGGGAAGGGAGCAAGGACAAGAAAGAAAGAAGGAAGGAAGGAAGGTAAAGAAAGAAAGAAAGAAAGAAAGAAGGAAAAAAGGAGAAGGAAGGAAAGGGAAGGGAGCAAGGACAAGAAGGAAGGAAGGAAAGAAAGAAAGAAAGAAAGAAAAAAGGAAAAAGGAGAAGGAAGGAAAGGGAAGGGAGCAAGGACAAGAAGGAAGGAAGGAAGGAAAGAAAGAAAGAAAGAAAAAAGGAAAAAGGAGAAGGAAGGAAAGGAAAGGAAAGGGAGCAAGGACAAGAAAGAAAGAAAGAAGGAAGGAAGGAATGAAAAGAAAGAAAGAAAGAAAGAAAAAGGGAGAAGGGAGGAAAGGGAAGGGAGCAAGGACAAGAAAGAAGGAAGGAAGGAAGGTAAAGAAAGAAAGAAAGAAGGAAAAAAGGAGAAGGAAGGAAAGGGAAGGGAGCAAGGACAAGAAGGAAGGAAGGAAGGAAAGAAAGAAAGAAAGAAAAAAGGAAAAAGGAGAAGGAAGGAAAGGAAAGGAAAGGGAGCAAGGACAAGAAAGAAAGAAAGAAGGAAGGAAGGAATGAAAAGAAAGAAAGAAAGAAAAAGAAAAAAGGAGAAGGGAGGAAAGGGAAGGGAGCAAGGACAAGAAAGAAAGAAGGAAGGAAGGTAAAGAAAGAAAGAAAGAAAGAAGGAAAAAAGGAGAAGGAAGGAAAGGGAAGGGAGCAAGGACAAGAAGGAAGGAAGGAAAGAAAGAAAGAAAGAAAGAAAGAAAGAAAGAAAGAAAGAAAAAAGGAAAAAGGAGAAGGAAGGAAAGGAAAGGAAAGGGAGCAAGGACAAGAAAGAAAGAAAGAAGGAAGGAAGGAATTAAAAGAAAGAAAGAAAGAAAGAAAAAAGGAGAAGGGAGGAAAGGGAAGGGAGCAAGGACAAGAAAGAAAGAAGGAAGGAAGAAAGGTAAAGAAAGAAAGAAAGAAGGAAAAAAGGAGAAGGAAGGAAAGGGAAGGGAGCAAGGACAAGAAAGAAGGAAGGAAAGAAAGAAAGAAAGAAAGAAAGAAAGAAAAAAGGAAAAAGGAGAAGGAAGGAAAGGGAAGGGAGCAAGGACAAGAAAGAAAGAAAAGAAGGAAGGAAGGAATGAAAAGAAAGAAAGAAAGAAAGAAAGAAAAAAGGAGAAGGGAGGAAAGGGAAGGGAGCAAGGACAAGAAAGAAAGAAGGAAGGAAGGAAGGTAAAGAAAGAAAGAAAGAAAGAAAGAAGGAAGGAAGGAGAAGGAAGGAAAGGGAAGGGAGCAAGGACAAGAAAGAAAGAAGGAAGGAAAGAAAGGAAGAAGGAAAGGAAAAAGGAAAAAGGAGAAGGAAGGAAAGGGAGCAAGGACAAGAAAGAAAAGAAAAGAAAAAAGAAAAGAAAGAAAATGTGAGGTCCTTGGTAGTCTCTGAGCTTGGTTGTTTCCTTGAAGACATTTCATGACCCAACTGGGTAACCCCATCAGTGCTAGAGGGAAGTGGAGTTTGCAGAAGGGAAGAAGACTGTAGGGTCCTTGGTGGTCTCTCCGCTCCGTTGTTTCCTTGCTGATGTTTCATTACCAAACCAGATAGTAATGCAGATTATTTCTCCAGTCACAGTTATGCGAGGCATTTCTTTAAGGCGCTCTCAATCAATCAATAATCGATTGATCAATCAATCACCCCACTTTTTAAACATTCTGCCTGCAGAGCGGCTTGGACGATTATTTCCTCTCCCCCATCGGCCACGAGCAAGAAATCAAGGTCTACCTTCCCATCGCGCTGAGCCCTCCCTTCCTCGCCTTCCCCTACCATTCTCTGGATCTCCTGTACCGCTACAAAGTCCAGGTCAGTTGTGGCATTTGACTCCCGTTCTGCAGGGAGGGGCATCCTGGGTGTGTGTGTGTGTCTGTGTTGAAGACCTGCCCACCTTCCTGCAGGTGGAGGGGGGCAGCGGCAACTTCACCTGGACCTCCTCCAACCAATCGGTGGCCACGGTGACCATCAAAGGTGTCGTCGCTGCGGGACTCACCGAGGGGCAAAGCGCGGTGCAGGCCAGGGATGTGCAGAACCCCTTCCATTTCGGAGAAATCCAGGCAAGTGGACAGCCAAACCTGGCAAGGGAGCTGGGAAAGGGCACCACTCAGCGATGAACCCAGTGACTTAGAAATAGAATAGAATAGAATAGAATTTTATTGGCCAAGTGTGATTGGACACACAAGGAATTTGTCTTGGTGCATATGCTCTCAGCGTACATAAAATAAAATATACCTTTGTCAAGAATCATGTGGTACGACACTTAATGATTGTCATAGGGGTCAAATAAGCAATGAAGAAGCAATATTAACAAAAATCTTAGGATATAGGCCTAATCTACAAAAATGGTGGAAGGGTCTTAAGCATAAAACTTTATCAGGAAAAACTTCATGAACTCAATCTGTATAGTCTGGAGGACAGAAGGGAAAGGGGGGACACGATCGAAACATTTAAATAGGTTAAAGGGTTAAATAAGGTCCAGGAGGGAAGTGATTTTAATAGGAAAGTGAACCCAAGAACCAGGGGACCAATCTGAGGTCAGTTGGGGGAAAGATCAAAAGCAACATGAGAAAATATTATTTTATGGAAAGAGTAGTAGATGCTTGGGACAAACGTCCAGCAGAGGTGGTTGGTCAATCCACAGTCGCTGAATTTAAACATGCCTGGGATAAACATAGATCCATCCTAAGATAATTCAATTAAATTCAATGTATTAGATTTGTATGCCGCCCCTCTCCGAAGACTCGGGGCGGCTCACAACAGTAATAAAAACAGTACTGTATAACAATGGAACAAATCTAATAATAAAATATATAAAACCTCAACAATTAAAAACCATACAGCACAAATAAAGGAAATAGCATAAGGGCAGACTAGATGGACCAGGAGGTCTTTTTCTGCCGTCCATCTTCTATGTTTCTATGTTTCTATTGTGTCACTGGCTTAACAACCACGGCCTCCCCTTTAATGACCGCTGGGGAAAAAAGACCCCTCACACGTGTGTCTGGCTTTATGACCATAATCCTGGGCTCAATTCAAGCTGTTACAGCCGCGTCTCCCCCCTGTCCGTGGGAGGATGAGACGCCTCCTAGGTGCTTTCAACCCCTCCACCCACCCAGGTGTATGTGCTGAACCTGTCCAAGATGGAACTCCTGCCCTTCCACGCCGACGCCGAGATCGGCCAGACTTTGGAGGTGCAACTGGCCATGTACCACGTCGAGAAGAAGACCGGGATGGTGACGGCTTTCACCGACTGCTCACTTCTGGCCTTGGATGTCAGCATGGACAAACAGGGAGTCTTCGCCTTGAACGAAGAAGGTAAAAAGGCTACTCTAGACCTGACATTAGACCAGCTTTCCTGGTAGCCGCCTTTACAGGCAGGTTAGGCCAGGATTAGGCCCGCGGGCCGTTCTTTGCAGGGAGGCACCTGTCTCTCTTCAAGCCCCAATCAGGGTTTCTGCACCACATGCAAAGTTTTGCTGGGGAAAAAAATAATAATAACAACAATGGAGCTGCTTATTTGTTTACTTTCATCCTTCATTTTATTAGAGGTTTTTTTAAAAACAATTAACCTGGTGAACATAAAATAGAGTTGATATTCCTGGAGGTGTCTGTAATATGGTAAATGATTTAGCTTTACTAGATAAATGGTCAAAGCAATGGAAACTGCAGTTTAATGTTTCCAAATGTAAAATAATGCCCATGGGGAAAAGGAATCCTCAATCTGAGTATTGCATTGGCAGTTCTGTGTTAGCAAAAACTTCAGAAGAGAAGGATTTAGGGGTAGTGATTTCTGACCGTCTCAAAATGGGTGAGCAGTGTGGTCGGGCGGTAGGGAAAGCAAGTAGGATGCTTGGCTGCATAGCTAGAGGTATAACAAGCAGGAAGAGGGAGATTCTGATCCCCTTATATAGAGTGCTGGTGAGACCCCATTTGGAATAATACTGTGTCCAGTTCTGGAAACCTCACCTACAAAAAGATATTGACAAAATTGAACGGGTCCAAAGACAAGAATGGTGGAAAGTCTTAAGCATAAAACGTACGAGGAAAGACTTCATGAACTCAATCTGTATAGTCTGGAGGACAGAAGGGAAAGGGTGGGACACAACTGAAACATTTAAATAGGTGAAAGGGTTAAATAAGGTCCAGGAGGGAAGTGTTTTTAATAGGAAAGTGAACACAAGAACAAAGGGACACAATCTGAGGTTAGTTGGGGGAAAGATCAGAAGCAACATGAGAAAATATTATTTCACTGAAAGAGTAGTAGATCCTTGAAACAAACTACCAGCGGACGTGGTTGGTAAATCCACAGTCACTGAATTTGAACATGCCTGGGATAAACATAGATCCATTGTAAGATAAAATACAGGAAATAGTATAAGGGCAGACTAGATGGACCAGGAGGTCTTTTTCTGCCATCAGTCTTCTATGTTTCTATGTTTCTAACCTAGTAACTGCTTCCTCCCTCCTGTTGTTAGAATAATCCTGTGGGGAGGGGGAGTTGGGCCGAGAGGGAGGAAAGGGCCTAAAGTCAACCAGCTATCTTTCAAGGCCGTAGGCAGGACTAGAACTCACCGTCTCCTGGTGATTGGCCCAAAGTCACCCCATTGGCTTTCACGGCAGAACTAGAATTCCCAGTCTCCCACTTTCTAGCCTGGAGCCTGGGGGAATCAATAGTCACAGGACACTGGGAAGGGTTGGATGATGGTCCCCGGAGTCCCCCCACCTCCTCCTACCTCCCCCCCATCAAAGCTAGAAACCGAACCAGTTTGCCACCTGGTTTTGCAGGGAAGCAGAGAGCCGGCGCCACCTTCTGCTCCACCATCCGGCTCACCGCCATGTCCCTGGGGCACACGCTAGTGACCGCCAGCGTCACCGTCTTCGAGGAGTATTTCGACACCAGCGCGACTTTCGCAGCTTACGAGCCACTCAAGGTGAGGAGGGAATCCGGGCCCGGCCTGGGATCAAGGTGGCACGCTCGTGTGTGTGTGTTTGTGTGTGTGTTTGTGTATGTCTTTCCCCATTTCCTCGTTTTTGGGGTCCTTGATTAATCAAGATAATAATGATAATGATAATATTGATAATAATAATAGTAATAATAATAATAATAGTAGTAGTAATAGTAATAGTAATAATTTATTAGATTTGTATGCCGCCCCTCTCCGAGGACTCAAAGCGGCTCACAACAACAATAGCAATACAATACAAATCTAATGTTAAAAAACAAAGTTAAGAAACCCACGATCATTAAAAAACAGGCAAGCTACACAATCCCTCTTTGGAGGGAGTAGCAATGAAAACAAGCCTGCAAGATGGGAAGAATCCCAGCGTCCAATTAGGTCCCACAGAGTTGGCCTTCTCCGGGACCGGTCGACTAAGCAATGTCGTCTGGCTGGACCTAGGGGAAGAGCCTTTTCTGTGGCGGCCCCGGCCCTTTGGAATCAACTCCCCCCGGAGATTCAAATTGCCTGCACACTCCTCGCCTTCCGCAAGACCCATTTATGTCACCAGGTAAGGGTGGATTAATGCCCCCCCCTTCTGACTAGTAGGACTTGAGTGTGGTGTGATTGTGTAGCATTGATAGTTTTTGATGATAGTGGTTTTTTTAACATAGCTTTTTTTCCTTAACATTAGATTTGTACTGTATCGTTATTGCTGTTGTGAGCCACCTCCAGTCCTCGGAGAGGGGCGGCATACGAATCTAATAAATTATTATTATTATTATTATTATTATTATTATTATTATTATTATTGCTGTTGTTGTGTTGTTGTTATCATTATTATTATTATTATTATTATTGCTGTTGTGTTGTTGTTGTTGTTATTATTATTATTATTATTATTATTATTATTATTATTATTATTATGAGCCAGGAAGATTGTTAGCACCTCACTAGGGCTGGAAAGAAAAGCTTTGAGAAAGCTACATTCGGAGTATAAGACACACCCAAATTTTCAGCCTTATTTAGAGGGAGAAAGGTGCATCTTATACCCTGGAAAAGACATTATATATATTGATTGATTCAATATTTATCTGCCACCTGTCTCACAAAAGGGATTTATTCAGCCTTGAGGGTCGACTTAATGGGCATCTCTGCTCTAAACTGGGAACTTCACCCATACCCCCTTAAACATTTTCCCGCAATTTCTGTCCCCCCACTTCTCCCCCCCAGGCCGTGAACCCCGTGCAGGTGGCCTTGGTCACCTGGCATTCCACGAAGGAGATGGTTTTCGAAGGGGGCCCCGGGCCCTGGGTGTTAGAGCCGTCCCGTTTCTTCCTGGAGCTCAAAATGGACAACATGGAGAAATTACAGGTGGCCGAAATACGGCTGCCGGCTCGGAGGAAACAGAACCAGTACATTTACCGAGTCACCTGCCTGGAACTGGGGGAGCAGGTAAGAAGGGAGGACGAAAGCCTCCTTCCCGAAGATGGGCTTGGTCACCAAGGGCTTAGAAGCGGTGTTTCTCAAAGTGGGTGGACTTCGATTCCCAGAATTCTAGAAACACAGAAGATTGACGGCAGAAGAAGACCTCCTGGTCCATCTAGTCTGCCCTTATACTATTTCCTGTATTTTATCTTAGCATGGATCTATGTTTGTCCCAGGCATGTTTAAATTCAGTGCCTGCGGATTGACCAACCACCTCTGCTAGAAGTTTGTTCCAAGCATCTACGACTCTTCCAGTCAAATAATATTTTCTCACGCTGCTTCTGATCTTTCCCCCCAAGTGACCTCAGGTCGTGACCCCTTCTCCGCTTCTTCCCCCCAAAAGGTCTTCACCTTGCAAGTGGGCAACCACCCCGGAGTGCTGAACCCCAGCCCAGCCGTGGAGACGGTGCAAGTCAGCTTCATCTGCGCCCACCCAGCCAGCATGGCCGTTACACCCGTGTACAGGTTGGCTGCCGGAGCGCCACCGTGTCCCTTGCCTCAACACCACAAGCAGCTGGTACGTGTAGGTGAGAAAGCCGCCTTTGCAAGACTACCACTCGGAGGTGGCCTCTCGTCTGGTGTGTGTGTGGGAGAATTGGGCCTTTGAAGGAACAGCTGCTAACCTTTTTGAAACTTTATTCTCAAGTTTGTTTACTTGTTTATTTGTTTATTATTTAGAGTCTTTGGAGAGGGGCGGCATACAAATCTAATAAATATTTATATTTATATTTATATTTATATTTATATTTATTATATTTATTATATTTATTATATTTATTATATTTATTATATTTATTATATTTATTATATTTATTATATTTATTATATTTATTATATTTATTATATTTATTATATTTATTATATTTATTATATTTATTATATTTATTATATTTATTATATTTATTATATTTATTGTATTTATTATATTTATTATATTTATTATATTTATTATATTTATATATTTATATTTATATGCCGCCCAATCCCATGGGATCTCAGGGCGGCTTACAGCAAGATAAAAAATATATATAATTGCATAAAATTGAACAGGTGCAAAAACGGGCTACAAAAATGGTGGAAAGTCTTAAGCATAAAATTTATCAGGAAAGACTTCATGAAATCCATCTGTATAGTCTGGAGGACAGAAGGAAAAGGGGGGACATGGTCGAAACATTTAAATATGTCAAAGGGTTCAATAAGGTTCAGGAGGGAAGTGTTTTTAATAGGAAAGTGAACCCAAGAACAAGGGGGCACAATCTGAGGTTAGTTGGGGGAAAGATTAAAAGTAACGTGAGAAAATATTATTTGACTGAAAGAGTAGTAGATCCTTGGAACAAGCTTCCAGCAGAGGTGGTCGATAAATCCACAGGAACTGAATTGAAACATGCCTGGGATGAACATATATCCATCCTAAGATAAAATACAAGAAATAGTATAAGGGCAGATTAGATGGACCAGGAGGTTTTTTTCTGCCGTCAATCTTCTATTTTTCTATGTTTCTATAACCTGGAAAATAGAGAAATCAGGGAATGATCCAGGAAATCAGTGGTTTGGGAAATATCAGGGAATTATCAGGGAATTTGTGGGGGGAAAAATGGAATAAATCAGGGGGGGGAACCCAAACTGTATTAAGATGTTTAAAAGTCAGGGGAAAACCATGTTAAAAAAAACAAACCCTGGATCGCGCTGCCTGGCAGACTTAAGCAAACATGAGCATAACTGTGGCAACAGCTTGCTTCCTCGGCTGCCGATATTTCTCCATGGCTTGGCCGTTTGGTATGATGTCACCTACGATTGTGTCTTAACTAGATTGCAAGTTACAGGGAAATATCCGGGAATTTCAAAATGCTTTCCCCCTGGACACCCCGAACATAAAGTCCAGATGTCTTATTTAGTGCAACCACTCCATAAATCCATAAAACCCACGAAGGGAGCTAAACAGATTAAAAACGGCTAAAATGCAACACTTAACATACTGAACCCAGTGGGGGGGGGGGGGGAACCCCAAGCAATAGAAATAAATAAATTTGTAAGGAATGACATGGGGTGTTTGTTTTTAATGCTTTCAGGTCCCTGTGTCCAGTCTGAGGAACACGGTTCTGGAGCTAGCTTTGTTTGACCAACATCGGAGGAAGTTTGACAACTTTTCTTCCCTGATCCTGGAGTGGACCTCGGCCAACGAAAGCCTCGCTCGCTTCACTCACCCGAGATCCATGCAGATGGTGGACAAGGACGATGGGACCGGACAGACAAGGCTCCACGGTATGCCTCAGCCATTTCCAGCTTAAAATATATATATATATATGTCCCTCGGCATTTCCAGACTTTTCCTCTGATGTCTCTTTTTCCCCCTCCGTCATGTCTTGTCCATTGGGCTCATCCCAGGTCACCAGTTGTTAGAGGTCTTCCAGATCAAAGGGACGGTTCTGATTGCGGTCAACTTTGTGAGATATTCTGAGAGAGGCAGCCCAAAAGTGAGTTTATTTATTTATTTATTTTATTTATTTATTGGATTTGTATGCCGCCCCTCTCCGTGGACTCGGGGCGGCTAACAACAGTGATAAAAACAGAATGTGAAAATCCAATACTAAAACAGCTAAAAACCCTTGTTATAAAACCAATCATACATACAAACATACCATGCAAAAATTGTAGAAGCCTAGGGGGAAGAATATCTCAATTCCCCCATGCCTGACAGCAGAGGTGGGTTTTGAGGAGCTTACGAAAGGCAAGGAGGGTGGGGGCTATTCTAATCTCTGGGGGGAGTTGGTTCCAGAGGGCCGGGGCCGCCACAGAGAAGGCTCTTCCCCTGGGCCCCGCCAAACGACATTGGGGGGGAACCTTGGGTAGAAGAGGGTGGGTGGCAGGTCATGTTTAAGTTTCGAGAAGGGAAAACCCAACCGGGCGGTTGATCAGTGATGGGCTCCTACGGGTACGGTCAGTTACGCAGAACCGGTAGAAAAATTTTGATTGCTTTTTTTCTTTTTTTCCCTTCTGGGCTCTGGGGATGTTTTTCCTATCCCAGTAAATGAGGTTGAATGTGTATAATTTTAGAAGAGCTGTGCTTGCGTGTACATACACATACAGTTTATATAGTAGATAATATATATATTTTTGTGTGCCTGTGTGTAATATATATGTACACATATGGCATATATGCCTAGAATTAAATAGTATACAGTATTTACATTGATTCCTATGGGGAAAATTGCTTCTTCTTACAAACTGTTCTACTTAAGAACCTGGTCACGGAACGAATTAAGTTCGTAAGTAGAGGTACCATTGTATTCCTTTTGAAGGAAAGGAGCTATTGAGGGATCACATATTCCAGCAACTGGTCAGAACCCACAGAGCCTGCCTTCTTCCAGGTCCTGTCAACCAAGCAATGCTGGCTGGCAGGCCCTAGGGGAAGGGCCTTATCTGTGGTGACTCCGACCCTCTGGAACTAGCTCCTACTAACATTCGCACTGACCCCACTTTTCTGGCCTTCCGGAAGGCTTAAAAAACCCGCTTGTGCCGGCAAGCCTGTTGATTTTGAAGCTTATTAATCATTTATTTATTTATTAATCAGATTTGTATGCCGCCCCCCTCCGCAGACTCGGGGCGGCTCACAGCAATAATAGTACAATGTAAACAAATCTAATATTTAAGTTAATTTAAAACCCCAATTTAGAAACCAATCATACATACTAGCATACCATGCATAAATTTTATAAGCCTAGGGGGAGGGAAAGTCTCAATTCCCCCATGCCTGACGATTGGGGCATGAATGAGTGCGAGTGTGTATGTAGGGTTTTACATTCGTTTTAGATTAGTTGGGTTTTAAAATTATTTAATATTTGACTTTGCATTTGAATTTGTTTTTACACTTTGTATCTTTATACGTTGTAAGCTTCCCCGAGTCCTCAGAGGGGGCGGCGTATAAGTCTGATTAAATAAATAAATGAAATAAACCTGATGGAGGTCTCAGAGATTTGAAACCGAAAGAACCAAACCTTGTTGGTGTAGAAGGAACAACAGCCTCCCTATGGGCAGAACCTCCTTCCCAAACACTCATTGTTGATTTCGTTGTGCATTTAGGAGGTCTCTAGCTCTCCCACTTCTGCAGCTCTGGAACTCTTGTTGGTCGAGGATGTGACGGTGGTCCCCGACAACGTCACCATGTACAACCATCCCGACGTAAAGGTAGGACCGAAGGTGGCTTCGGTTAAACTCCGGGACACCCAAACGATGGGGTTTTTTTGGAGTTTCAGAAGCCTTTGCAACATCTCTGGTGCTCGTGTGTTCCTCCTAGGAGATCTTTACTCTGGTGGAAGGCTCTGGGTACTTCCTCATCAACAGCAGCAGGCAGGACGTGGCAAACGTCAGCTACCTGGAAACAGAGAGCGCCATCCAGGTGAGTGCCCCAGCGGTGGGTGCATGGTCCTTGGAGACCCTTCTGCAGGGAAGAGAGAGACCAGCATTTTTGACAGTCCTGACGGTCCTTATTTTCATACGACCCTCGCAACCCTCTTGAAGCTCAGGAAGCTTAGTTGGTTGTCACTTCAGTTGGTCGTTACAAGTTCAAAAGATGTTCTGTAGGACACGTTGAAACTTCAGATGTTGTTCTGCAGGGTAGGTTGAAAGGTCAGATGTTCTGTAGAAGGTGTTGGAAGTTCAGATATTGTTCTGTAGGACAGGTCGGAAGTTCAGATGTTCTGTAGGACTCATTGAAACTTCAGATGTCGTTCTGTAGGGTAGGTTGAAAGTTCAGATGTTCTGTAGAACGTGTTGGAAGTTCAGATATTGTTCCGTAGGACAGGTCGGAAGTTCAGATGTTCTGTAGGACACATTGAAACTTCAGATGTCGCTCTATAGGACAGGTCGGAAGTTCAGATGTTCTGTAGGACACGTTGGAAGTTCAGACATTGAATTTGAAAGTTGAGATGTTCTGTAGGATGTGTTGGAAGTTCAGACGATGCTCTGTAGGCCACATCAGAAGCTCAGACAAAGTTCTGCAGAACATCTTCTGATCCATGAAATCAAGATGCATTTATCTTTTTTTTGTTAAGTGGCATATTCATGTTGGTCCTAGAAACCACGACGCTCCTAACACGAATCATTGCTATTAGATTTGCCATGGGATTATAACTGGATTAAAATACAACTGCAGACACACAACTCTGCCTTTATCCTCCACGTTTGGACTTATTGTGGGTTTTTTTCCCCCCAGGTGGTCCCTGTCCTGCCTGGTTCTTTGGCCCTGGAGGTCTACGATCTCTGCCTTGCATTCTTAGGACCGGCAACAGCTTACCTGCAAGTATCAAACATGTACGAATTGGAGGTGGATCTGATTGACAAGGTGAGATAACCATGTCTGACCGTCGTTTAACCACGATCCGTTCTATTCTAACGTGCTTTGCTCCCTAAAGAAACAGCCGATCCAGGCTTGTCTTGCCAATGGCCCCCACTGGAGTCAGGCCCTTCTTAATTCCACTGACCTTTGGCACGTAGTCCTCGAGTTATGACGGATCCCTTGGGTGTTCTATGTCCACCCCCTGTTTACAAGTAGCCCTCAACTTATGATGACCAGCATTGAGCCCAACATTTACGTCATTAAGTGAAAAAAATTAGTTCAGTGGATTTTGTTCCATTTTGTGACTTTTCTCCATGCCACCTTTCTTTTTTGGGGGGTTAATTTTTTTTAATTTTTCTCCACTCAAAAACTTGTTCAATATCATATACCTTCCATCTACATTATAACACAATAATTATCCATTTGCTTTTGGTATTTATCCTCCCACAAGTGCTGCCTTCTTTCTTTTATCACCTGAAAAATCAAATATAAAATTTTCCAGCGTCCTTGTTCAAATTTACAACGCTATTGGCTAATACATATAATCAAGTATTTTACTCATCAATACATTGGGGCCACAAGAACAAGGGGACACAATCTGAAGTTAGTTGGGGGAAAGATCAAAAGCAACGTGAGAAAATATTATTTCACTGAAAGAGTAGTAGATCCTTGGAACAAACTTCCAGCAGACGTGGTTGGTAAATCCACAGTAACTGAATTTAAACCTGCCTGGGATAAACATAGATCCATCCTAAGATAAAAATACAGGAAATAGTATAAGGGCAGACTAGACGGACCAGGAGGTCTTTTTCTGCCGTCAGTCTTCTATGTTTCTATGTTTCTAGGGACCTTTAACAGTGCTAAATTCAATTTTCATATATCCTTATTTATTCATATACATCTCTGAATCCTTTTTTCTAGTTTAATTGCCCTTTTTAACATAAAAAGAAAAAAACATTAACATGAAGAAGAAGAAAACCCAATATTACTTATATCATCCCTCCATATCTCCTTGATCTTACTTAATATCCTCATAACAATAGCATTACCGCTCTGAGTTTTCGGAGAGGGGCGGCATACAAATCTAATAAATCATTATTATTATTATTATTATTATTATTATTATTATTATTACCGGAAAGTGAAGGCCGAGCCATAACAGTTCATTAGATATCAGTTAAAATTTACATTATTACATATTCATGACATAATCAACGTCCAAACACATCATTTAATTTATAGTAAAAGTACAGGGTGGACATAAAAATGGAAACACATTGCAGCTCTTCCATGGAATCCAGATTTGTGAAGTTCCTTTCAAACAGTTTTTGTGGAAACTGGGTTCTGTACGTGTCTATTGAGCTCTGCAGTGATTTTAGGAGCTGCGGTCTTGCGATCCGCTCTAACAATTCGCTTTAGAGTCCGACGGTCTCTCTCAGACGACTTCGACTTTCGACCAGACCTGTGCTTGGCTGAGGACGTTTCCCCTTCTCTTTCAAAAGCAGTCATGACTTTTGAGACATGACCTCTTGAAACGCCAAACATTCGGGCACTTTCTGTTACACTAGCGCCTGCCGTTCGAGCACCAACCATTTGGCCTCTTTGAAAGTCTTGAGAGCTCTGCCATTTCTAGAAGGTTATAACCAACTTCCTTAAAATTCTGTTAAAAAAAAAAAGGTAGTTTAAAAACACATATCAAATAACAGATTTTTTATAAAAAAAAACATTAAAATATGTCAAGCTTTGATTGATTTGAACATGTTCAAACATTATGATGCCAAAAAGTCAGGTGTTTCCATTTTTTGTCCACCCCCTGTATATAAAAATGAAAACGATGTTCCTTTTGGGGGAGTTTATACTGAATAAATTTATATTTGCTGTGGGTATATTTTGCTGTGCGCGATAACCTGCTTTGTAAACCATTATTAGGATTATATGTGTATGATATTTATTTATTTATTTATTTATTTACTTACTTACTTACTTACTTACTTACTTACTTACTTACTTACTTACTTATTTGATTTATTGGATTTATATGCCGCCCCTCTTCGCAGACTCGGGGCGGCTAACAACAGTAATAAAACAGCATATAATAATAATCCAATACTAAAAACAGTTAAAAACCCATTATTATAAAAACCAAACATACATACACATATACCATGCATAAAACTGTAGAGGCCTAGGGGAAAGAGTATCTCAATTCCCCCATGCCTGGCGGCAGAGGTGGGTTTTAAGCAGCTTACGAAAGGCAAGGAGGGTGGGGGCAACTCTAATATCTGGGGGGAGTTGGTTCCAGAGGGCCGGGGCCGCCACAGAGAAGGCTCTTCCCCTGGGTCCCGCCAAGTGACATTGTTTAGTTGACGGGACCCGGAGAAGACCCACTCTGTGGGACCTAACTGGTCGCTGGGATTCGTGCAGCAGAAGGCGGTCCCTGAGATAATCTGATTTGATTGATTGATTGATTGATTGATTGATTTTGTCCAATACACAATGAGGGTTTTAGTGGGTATACACATAGTAAAAAACATGATGGTTATAGAGGATATACTATTAACTACTATATAATGTGCAACTACTATTGTTTTGCCTATCTGTATATAATAATATTGTTTTATTTTGCACTAAGTCTGATTCATTGAGTGACTGACCCTGACTGCTAGATTAACTCTACTTAAAGTTTGTTGGAAGTTTATTATATTATCTAGACCAGTGTTTCCCAACCCTGGCAACTTGAAGATATTTGGACTTCAACTCCCAGAATTCTCCAGCCAGCGAATGCTGGCTGGGGAATTCTGGGAGTTGAAGTCCAGATATCTCCAAGTTGCCAAGGTTGGGAAACACTGATCTAGACATTCTAACAACGTCAGATCAAACCGATTCATTATGACCGCCAAGGGAAGGACTCCGTTTGCGGTCCTAACTCAAGGACTATCTTTACAGTGAGGCAAAGCATGAAATTTGTTTGTTTGCTTCTCCCCCCAGGTTGAGATTGGCAAGTCCGTGCTGGTCTCAGTGCGAGTGTTGGGGTTTCAGCGTTCTGCTTTCCGCAGCAAATATTTCGCCTACATGCATCTCCAGCTGAAAGCTGCCTCTCCGATCGTGAGCCTGGCGTGAGTCTTTCTCTCTCGCAAGAACCTTCGGCCTGGTCACCTCTCAGCTCCAGTCGGCCCCGGGGGGGCCATCCCTCCAGACTGGGTGGGATTGCTCATGGCTGAGAAAGGGTTAATCAGTTTGCCTGCAGAAATCGTGGCTGCTCCATTGCCGGAATTTTCAACCACCAGTACTGTGTTTCCCTGAAAATAAGAACCCTAAAATAAGTTCTTGGCCTTATTGCCATGCCCTCAAAGGCATGAGTGGGCTTATTGGTGGAAAATCTTAAGTATAAAACTTCATGAACTCCATCTGTATAGTCTGGAGGACAGAAGGGAAAGGGGGGACATGATCGAGACATTTAAATATGTGAAAGGGTTAAATAAGATTCAGGAGAGAAGCGTTTTTAATAGGAAAGTGAACCCAAGAACAAGGGGGCACAATCTGAGGTCACCTGGGGGAAAGATCAGAAGCAACCTGAGAAAATATTATTTGACTGAAAGAGTAGTAGATGCTTGGAACAAACTTCCAGCAGACATGGTTGGTAGATCCACAGGAACTGAATGTAAACATGCCTGGGATAAACATAGATCCATCCTGAGATAAAATACAGGAAATAGTATAAGGGCAGACTAGATGAACCAGGAGGTCTTTTTCTGCCGTCAATCTTCTATGTTTCTATTATCAGGAGAGGTCTTATTTTGGGGAAAATAGGCAGTAACTGGACAGCCATTCATTCATTCATTCATTCATTCATTCATTTATTTATGATATAACAATGTATATATAGATGATATTAGTAGGAGGAGAACATGAGGACAGGGGACGGAAGGCACGCTGGTGCACTTATGCACGGCCCTTACTTACCTCTTAGGAACCGGGAGAGGTCAACAGTGCACAGTCTAAGGGTAAAGTTTTGGGGGTTTGGTGATGATTCTACAGAGTCTGTTAGTGAGTTCCAGGCATTAACTACTCGGTTGCTGAAGTCGTATCTTCTACAGTCGAGTTTGGAGCGGTTTACTTTGAGTTTGTGTCTGTTGTGTGCCCGTGTGTTGTTGTGGTTGAAGCTGAAGTAATCATTGACAGGAAGGACGTTGTAGCAGGTGATTTTATGGGCTATGCTTAGGTCGTGTTGAAGGTGACAAACCTCCAAGCTTTCTTAGCCTAGGATTTCAAGTCTTGTTGTGTAGGGCAGTGTTTCCCAACCTTGGCCACTTGAAGATATTTGGACTTCAACTCCCAGAATTCCCCAGCCAGCATTTGCTGTCTGGGGAATTCTGGGAGTTGAAGTCCAAATATTTTCAAGTGGCCAAGGTTGGGAAACACTGGCGTAGGGCATTCTGTTGCGAGTGGAGGAGTGGAGGGCTCTCCTCGTGAAGAATTTGCCAAGAACATTTGCCAAGAACAGCATAAAGTCTCCTGCTTGAGCAGAGGGTTGGACTAGATGACCTCCAAGGTCCCTCCCAATTATGTCATTTTTGTCACCTCTGGTTCCCGCAGGCCAATGGAAGAACTCGTCGATTATTCCGAAGTCTACATGCTCCGAGCTGTGGCAATTGGGCAGACGACGTTAGTGGCCACAGCTTGGGACAAAGCAGGAATCAAATTCATGTCCCCACCACGGAAAGTGGAGGTAAGGACACGCAGAAGAGACTTTGCCAACATCTACACAATCAGTGACAAACGTTTGATTGATTGATTGGTTTTTCAGAGTTTTGAACTGCTCCATCTTCCCCGGAGATTGGCACAATAAAAGCTTTGTAAATTTAAAGACTTGCAAATTAGAAGACTTGCGAATGAAAATCATTTATCCATTTAAAGATTTGGCAAATTAAAGCCAATGGAAACCGTTATGAATTTAAAGGTCTGCAAATTAAGACAGATTAAAAATCTTTATAAATTTAAAGATTTGAAAATGAAACTAAATGAAAATCTTTATAAATTTAAAGGGTTTGACCCTTATTTTTATTTTTTATCAATTGAAAAATTTGCGAGTCAAAAAAGATTTGCAAGTGAAAACCTTTATACATTTAAAGGCTTGCAAATTAAAAAAGGTTTGCAAGTTAAAATCTTCCTCAGTTAAGAGATTTTTAAAATTAAAAGATTTGTCCAAAAAATATTTAATACTACAAATTATTGTAGCAAGATTTTGTTCCTCGGTCTCTTGAATAAAATCAGACTCTTTTATTTCTTTCCCTCTCCCAAGACATAACAGAGCCTTCTCTGTGGCGGCCCCGGCCCTCTGGAACCAACTCCCCCCAGAGATTAGAATTGCCCCCACCCTCCTTGCCTTTCATAAGCTCCTTAAAACCCACCTCTGCCGTCAGGCATGGGGGAATTGAGATCCTCTTTCCCCCTAGGCCTTTACAATTCTATGCATGGTATGTCTGCATGTATGTTTGGTTTTTATATTAATGGGTTTTTAATCATTTTTAGTATTGGATTATTATTGTACATTGTTTTATTGTTGCTGTTAGCCGCCCCGAGTCTCCGGAGAGGGGTGGCATACAAATCCAATAAATAAATAAATAAATAAAAAAATTTTTTTAAAAATAAATAAAATAAATAAATAAATAAATAAATAAATAAATAAATAAATAAATAAATAAATAAATAAATAAATAAATAAATAAATAAATAAATAAATAACTTGGTGCTGTTGTTGTATTTTGCCAGGTCTTCCCACCTTTCAGGCTGTTCCCCGAAAAAATGACCCTCATCCCCCACAACATGTTGCAGGTGAGTCCAGGACCCCAAGCAGACAATGCCGGTTTATGGGTCGCATCCCCTCTTCGAAGGGGTGTGGTCACCCCCAAATGAAGTCAGCTCACTGGAGTGGAGAATAGGGTTGAGTTTTGGGGGTGTCTAAAACAGACCCCGCTCCCCATGCAACGGTCTTTCTGACCCTCTACGGAATATTTTGCCTCCCAAATGCAGGTGATGTCGGAAGGGGGACCCCAGCCTCAATCCCTGATCCACTTTTCGATCAGCAACCGAACCGTGGCCGAGGTGAACGGGCTGGGACAGGTCACCGCCAAGGCCGTGGGCACAGCCTTTATCCTGGGCACCATTCGGGTCGTCAACGAAGACACGGGAAAAGTCATCGTCTTCTCCCAGGTGGGTTTCCAGGTGGGGCTGGCAAATGCTTCCTGCCCCTGGTACACCACTTCTGGGCCTCTCCCTCCCCCCCGGCCATCATAAGAACGTAAGAAGAGCCATGCTGAATCGGGCCATACTGTCCTCAGTATGAATTTCAAACGTAGTTTCTGTTGTGGATGCATATTGGTATCCTAGGAGGATGAGCCCTTGTTAGATGCAAGAGTGAGAAGAAGTATTATAGCAGACAAGTATCTGAAGAGAAAAGGGTCTATGCGTTAATAGCTCTATGGGAACACTTAGTCACGCCTTGCAACTATATAAGGGAGACTCTCATAAGAATTAGCGTGATGTACAATGTTCCCATTATGGGAACGGAGGCTGGAGGAGGGATTGACCTCCACGAGTCGCCTCCAGAGGGAAGGGACTCACATTATCTTCCTCCCCAGGATCAAATCGAGATGGAAGTAGTTCAGCTACGAATGATTCGAATCCATGCCCCGGCAACCCGGCTCGTCACCGGCACCCAGGTGAGTCTAACAAAATTGTGTCTCGCGCCTCTTCCGTGAAAATCTGTGGGTGATGAATGGAGGGGATCCCCCACTAGACGTTGAACCATGGACAATTTGTAGAAGTAAGCAAGACCTGCCGATTATATATACAAATTATGTATATATAATCTCTCTCTCTCTTTCACACACACACACACTAATCATAGACAATTTAGAATAAATAGCAGAAAAAAACAGTCTGGAGAGTTAACAAGGTTAACTGAGCATATATATTGAGCAAGGGGTTGGACTAGAAGATCTCCAAGGTCCCTCCCAGTGCTCTTATTCTTCCCTTCCCCTATTTCTCTTACCTACCCATCAATCTATATCCCTTCCCTCCCTTGTCCATCACCGGAGGTTTTTAAGAAGAGATTGGACAGCCAATCCTTGTCTGGAATGGCAGAGTGCAGCGATGTCGAACCTTTTTGTGGCTTGGGTACTGCACCCATAATGCAATGCCCTTCCTCCACGTCCATGTACACAAGCCCTCTGCGCTGACTCCACTCTCTCCCTATGCATGAAGACTCTGGATGCGGGGCCTTTTTTGAAAGCCTTTTCCCCCCATCCCCTGGGTTCAGGAAAGCGCACGCATGGCACAGGGCAACACCTCACATGCCCTGAGATATGGCACCATGTGCCACCTATGCCACACATGCCACAGGTTCGCCATCCCTGGCGTAGCGCATCCCGATTCAGCGGAGGGCGGGGGGCTGGACCTCCGAGGTCCCTCCCAACTGGGTTATCTTCTGCTCTCTCTTCTTTCCAGATGCCTGTGTACGTGGTGGGGCTGACCAGCACCCTGACTCCCTTCTCCTTCGGGAACTCTCGTCCGCCCCTCACCTTCCACTGGGCAGTGAGCAAACGAGACATCTTGGACCTCCTCCCCAGACACTCGGAGGTGTGGAAGATCCTCCCTCCTTTCAAACTCCCATTTTAGCACACACCCAGTCCGTAGTAGTGGGTTGCTACCAGTTCGGTAGCAGACTGCATAGCGGTAGCGGCCGTCAGGTTGCGCAATTTGCACGCAACCCCTACGGTTCCCGTGCTAGGGCCGTCACTATATTTTTTTTCTTCAATTTTTTGTATTCTTCGCTTCTTGCGCATGCGCTGTAGCAAAAACGCATGATGGGGTGCACGAGAAAGATTTTGGCAAAAAAAAATTTAAGCTTCCGCGCATTCACATCCCCTCGTGAGATTTTAGCGCGTTTTTGCTTCCCGCACATGCGGGGAATCAAAAACACACTAGGGAGCGCTCAGCACGTGCGCAGAGGCACAACGACTGAAGCTGCGTGGGCGGTAATAACAATCCGCCCTGGCGCCCCCACACAAAAAAATCTCATGCAAAACCAGGAGCCCCCAGGCTTATATAGTTATTATTATTATTATTATTATTATTATTATTATTATTATTATTATTAATTGGATTTGCATGCCGCCCCTCTCCGTTGACTCAGGGCGGCTCACAGCAATAATAAAAACAATGTACAATAACAAATCTAATATTTAAACATAGCTAAAAAACCCTTATCTAAAGTCCCCTTATTTAAAAAACAAGACATACACACAAACATACCATACATAAATTATAAAGCCCAGGGGGAGATGTTATGTATGGTATGATTGTGTTGTATGGTTTTAATGATGGGTTTTAGATGTTTTTAAATATTAGATTTGTTATATTGTTAATATTGTTGCTGTGAGCCGCCCCGAGTCTGCAGAAAGGGGCGGCATACAAATCTAATAAATAATAATAATAATAATAATAATAATAATTATTATTATTATTATTATCTTTTAAGATGATTGGACGTCAACTAGCTGGGGGAATTCTGGGAGTCCGACTCCACCCATCTTAAATATATTTATTCCACCTACGCCAACCAATCCCTGATTTGACAATGGTTCATTTAGTGACCGTTCTGAGGTCAAACGGCACCGGGAGGGGGAGGGGAAACGTGATACGTGACTGTTTTCCACAATCGGCGGCCGCCCCAGCAGCCGGCGGTCAAGTGGTCCAAATCAGACACTTGGCAACCGTATTTATGATGGAGCTGCAGTGTCCCCGGGGTTTGTGTGTTTTCACGCGACTGCTCTTTGACCTTTCGACAAGCCAGCTTCACTTAACCACGGTTTGTAAAGATGAGGCCAAGCTCGCTTAAGAGACGTCTCGCTTAGCAACAAAGAAATTGCAGCTTTAAGTTGAGGAATAATGCTGTGTGTATATGCTGCCCCCTCCCACCTCGCCATCCCACCAGATCTCCCTGGCCCTCCCTCCGGAGAGCAACTTCGCCATGGCAGTCCAGACCAGAGCCGCCGGCAGGACCAGCATCAGGGTCTCCGTGCAGACTTCGGACGCTGGAACCGGACAGTTCGAAGGGAACGTCACTGAACTCTTGGACGAGGTGCAGATCCTGGTAAGGAACCCCGAGAACAGCCAGCGGGCGCTTCTACACTTGAGCTTGGTCTTTCTTTCCTCAGCCTTGACTGGAAGGGACCCTTAGGGACCCTTGGGGGTCATCCAGTCCACCCCTCTGCCCATGACAGGCGCCCTGATGGCATGATTGTGAATGAATTGGCTGAGTTTAATATATAATCATAATCATAATTTATTAAATTTTATTATTATTATTATTATTATTTATTGGATTTGTATGCCGCCCCTCTCCGGAGACTCTGGGCGGCTAACAACAGCAATAAAACAGCATACAATAATAATCCAATACTAAAAACAATTAAAAACCCATTATTATAAAAACCAAACATACATACAGACATACCATGCATAAAATTGTAAAGGCCTAGGGGGAAAGAGTATCTCAATTCTCCCATGCCTGGCGGCAGAGGTGGGTTTTAAGAAGCTTACGAAAGGCAAGGAGGGTGGGGGCAATTCTAATCTCTGGGGGGAGTTGGTTGCAGAGAGCCGGGGCCGCCACAGAGAAGGCTCTTCCCCTGGGTCCCACCAAGCGGCATTGTTTAGTTGACGGGACCCGGAGAAGGCCCACTCTGTGGTCGCTGGGATTCGTGCAGCAAATTTGTATGCCGCCCCTCTTCAAAGACTCAGAGCAGCTATACTGTATATGGGATTTTAGTAGTAAGGTTTAATTAATTAGATTTGCTGTTGTGTTGTTTTTGTATCCTGTGAGCCGCCCCAAATCTTCGGAGAAGGGTGGCATACAAATCTAATTAATAATAATAATAATTCTATACAGGTCCGTCTCCTGCCACATACCTCCCTGCGACCGATTAGATCCCACAGGGTTGGCTTTCTCCAGGTCCCGCTGACTAAGCAGTGTCGGTTGGTGGGCCCACGGAAGAGGGCCTTCTCTGTGGCAGCCCCGGCTCTTTGGAACCAACTTCCCCCCGAGGTCCGTACAGCTCCCACTCTACTGGGTTTCCAAAAAGCCTTGAAAATTTGGCTTTGCCAAAATTGGGGGCTGTGAGAATTGACACCTTCCATCTGGTTGAGACACGAACCAATTGGGATGTTTGATGTATGAATGTAGTGATCATATGGTTGGGCTTTATTATCAAATGACTTTTATTATCATGTAATTTTAACTTTTCCTTCGGAATGCTTTTATTATTGAAATGTTTCAATCTGATTACTACGATGTTTTACAACTATTGCTGTAAGCCGCCCTGAGTCCTCAGGGAGTGGATGGCATATAAATTAAATTAATTACATTTAGTTAAATTAAATTCTGAGTCTAAATCTTTCTCTTGAAAATCCTCCAGCCTTGAATGTAGAAATTGGAGGCAGGGTCAAAGTTCCTTCCTGTTTTTATTTCTCTCTCTCTCTCCCCCCTTACAGGTCTTCGACAAACTCCAGCTCTTCTCTCCAGAGTGTCCCACTGAGCAGATCCTGATGTCCATGAATTCGCAGCTCAAGTTACTTACAAACAGGTACAAGGGACGGTTCTTGTCCTGATCAAGCTGAAGCGACTCCAAAAACTCTCTTTGCGAGGCTTTGATTTTCAAAACTAGTAAATCTTTATTTTCTCTTCTGCCCTGGGAAGATCGTCACGGTTACAAGGCTGCTATGTGAAGGCACATTCCAGATCTCACGAGCTGAGTTTATAAAGCTATAAAATCCTTTCTAAGGAGCAGAGGATAGCTTCCCTGCTAGCATCTTATCTCTGAGTCATAGTAAATCTAAATTTTGCACAGTTTATCATAATACAGTGTTCCCTCGATTTTCGTGGGTTTGAACTTCGCGAAAAGTCTATACCACGGTTTTTCAAAAATATTAATTAAAAAATACTTCACGGGTTTTTTCCCTATACCACGGTTTTTCCCACCCGATGACGTCATATGTCATCGCCAAACTTTCGTCTGCCTTTAATAAATATTTTTTTTAATAAACTTTAAAAAATAAACACGGCGAGTAATAATCCGAATGGTTGTTAAGGGAATGGGAAATTGCAATTTAAGGAAGGCTTGTGATACTGTCCATAGCCAAAAATAGTGTATTTACTTCCGCATCTCTACTTCGCGGACATTCGACTTTTGCGGGCGGTCTCGGAACACATCCCCCGCGAAAAGCAAGGGAACACTGTATATCAAAAGCTTACTTCTCGGAGGCGAGGAATGCGGCCATATTCCAACACGCAGTTTGACCGAAAGCGGCTTCGTTTCCGATACAATTCAGGATACGACGTACGGGTTGATTTACACAATTCTAAACTTGCAGATTCAAACTTTTTCCCCAAACATCTCCTCCCTTCTTTTTGCGAATCTCCTAAGTCTCACATTCAGCTGTCAGCTACACACACACACTCTGTGAAGATGAACTACTTTCCATGCTATCGTCTAACTCATTTTCTTCTACAGCCTCATCCCCACTCTTCTACAACAACTCTCTTAAATCAGGGTACATTAAAGCTTCTATCTCTTCGTCCTCCTCCAAATCTGACACTTCCTGAGGCTGACAGGGAATACTCACAGTACCTCTCAGAAAGGGATAACACTGTAATTTTTCTGAAGAGGTGATCGGAAACCGGGGTGCCCTACGTCAGTGATGGGCAACCTTTTGAGCTTGGTGTGTCAAAATTTGCCAAAAAACCGAGCATAACTCGGGTGGTGTGTCACCTTGAGAAAAAACACTCTGTCTCTCACTCTCTTCCTTCCTCTCTCATCTCTCACTCATTCTTTCTTGCTCTCTCTCACTCTCTCTCTTCCTTTCTTTTCTTCTCTCTTCCTTCCACTTTTTTCTCTTTCTCTCTTTTCCTTCCTTCCCCTCTTCCCCTCCCTCTCTCCCTTTATATTTATCTCTTCCTTCCTCTCTTCCTCCCTTTCTCTCTCCCTCTCGTTCACTTTTCTCTCCCTTCCCTCCCTCCCTCCTTCTTTCCTCTCCTCTTTCCCTCCCTCCCCCCTTCCCTCCTTTCCACTTTCTTTCTCGCCTTCAGGGAGAGGAACTGCTGCTGCTCTGCCATAGGGTGCTTTCCTCCCCGCCCCCTGGCTTTCTTCCTTGCCGCCGCCAGACGCTCAGCAGCAGAGTGGAGGGGAGATTCGGTAAAATCTCGTACGTTGCCAGGGGCCGGGTAAATGGCCTCAGCGGGCCGTAGTTTGGGGACCGCTGCCCTAAAGCTCCCCGTTTCTCCAGCCGCGTGTCACCGAAAATGGCTACGCGTGTCAGTGCTGACACGCATGTCATAGGTTTGCCATCACTGCCCTATGTGTTCTGCCGGCTTCTAGTACAAGCCTCCAATGAAAAGGAAATTGGTTCAAAACAGACACACACACGCAGTAGAAGTCCAGTAAATGTTTTTTATCTCAACAAAAGAGAAGCAAAACTCCCTTTTAGAATCCAAAGGGATTTCTTGTATAAACAAGACAGTAAGGGATTACAGTCCAATAACAAGGCAAGCAATAAATCAACAATAAACCAGTACTGTGAAGTTCGGCACAAATACTGTTTGTTCCTCCAGCGATCGGAACCGCCGCAACACCGAGAATCCTTTCCTCCCTTCCTTACCCAAACGGGGTCTTTGTTCTTTCCCTTCTCTCCCTCCCTCTCTCTCTAGGGACGGGGCCGCCTTCGTCAGCACCCAAATCCTGCAGTGCTTCCCCAATTCCTCGGTCATCGAAGAGGACGGGCACGGCCTCTTGAAGGCCGGAGCCGTCACGGGGACGGCGGTCCTAGAGGTGACCTCTCTGGAGCTCTTTGGCGTCAACCAGACGGTCATCACGGGGGTGCGGGTAAGTGGGGAGGGGGAATTACGGAAGAGGCTTGCCCCTCGTCCCCATTGGGGAGCCTCACGGAGTCGAGAATACTCCATTTTTCTTGGGGAACTTTTCTTTTGTTTTATGTACACTGAATTCCTTGTGTGTCCAATCACACTTGGTCAATAAAGAATTCTGTTCTATTCTTATTCTTTTCTATTCTATTCTACATTCTATTCTATTCTATATTCTATTCTATTCTATTCCATATTCTGTTCTATATTCTATTCTCTACTATATTCTGTTCTCTTCTACTCTACTCTACTTATAATAACAACAACTACAACAGAGTTGGAAGGGGCCTTGGAGATCTTTTACTCCAAACCCCTGCTTGGGCAGGAACCTCTACACCACTTCAGAGAGATGGTTATCTGACATCATCTTTAAAAACTTCCAGTGTTGGAGCATTTTCAACTTCTAGTGGCAAGTTATTCCACTGGTTAATTATTCTAATTGTCAGGAAATTTTGCCTTAGTTCTAAGTGGCTTCTCTCCTTGTTTAGTTTCCACCCGTTGCTTCTTGTTCTACCCTCAGGTGCCTTGGAGAATAGGTTCTTTGTGGCAAGCCCTGAGATATTGGAAGGCTACTATCCTGTCTCCCCTGGTCCTTCTTTTCATTAAACTAGACTTTATTTATTTATTTATTTATTTATTTATTTATTTATTTATTTATTTATTTATTTATTTATTTTTTATTTATTTATTTATTTATTTATTTATTTATTATTATTTTTTGTTTGTTTGTTTACTTATTTACTTACTTACTTACTTACTTACTTACTTACTTACTTACTTACTTACTTATTGGATTCGTATGCCGCCCTTCTCCGCAAACTCGGGGTGGCTAACAACAGCAATAAAACATTATATAACAAAATCCAATACTAAAAACAGTTAAAAACCCATTAATATAAAAACCAATCATACATACAGACATACCATGCATAAATTGTAAAGGCCTAGGGGGAAAGAGTATCTCAGTTCCCCCATGCCTGGTGGCAGAGGTGGGTTTTAAGCAGCTTTCGAAAGGCAAGGAGGGTGGGGGCAATTCTAATCTCTGGCCGGAGTTGGTTCCAGAGGGCCGGGGCCGCCACAGAGAAGGCTCTTCCGCCTCTTCCTGCAACCGTTCTTCATATGTTTTAGCCTCCGGTCCCCTAATCCTCTTTGTCACTCTTCCCTACCCAGGTGGCCCCAGTGTCTTACTTGCAGTTCGGCAGCACCCCAAAACTCTACACATCCAGCCGGATGCCTCTGCTGGCCTTTCCCTTGGGCATGGCTTTGACTCTCACCATTCGGTTCTTCGACAGTGCCGGGGTCAGGTTTCACGCACAGAACAACCAGCTGCACCTGGCCTTAAACAGGTATGTCATTCCACCCACCGGCACCTGCCCCCCCCCACCCCGTGGGAGAGGCGGGTTCACGGGGGACGCTTTACGGACACCTCTGGAAAGCAGCTGGAAGGGTGGTGTTGATTAGATTTACAACAGTAAATCTACAGACTACTGCTCATCTGTCTGGAACCCATACCACATCTCGGACATCAACACCCTTGAAAATGTCCAAAGATATTTCACCAGAAGAGCCCTTCACTCCTCCACTCGAAACAGAACATCCTACGAAAATAGACTAACAATCCTGGGCCTAGAAAGCCTAGAACTACGGCGCCTAAAACACGATTGCCCACAAGATCATATGCTGCAATGTCCTACCGGTCAATGACTACTTCAGCTTCAACCGCAACAACACAAGAGCACGCAACAGATTCAAACTTAATACGAACCGCTCCAAATGTGACTGTAAAAAATATGATTTCAACAATTGAGTTATCGAAGCGTGGAACTCATTACCGGACTCAATTGTGTCAACCCCTAACCCCCAACACTTCTCCCTTAGAGTCCCCACGATTGACCTCTCCAGGTTCCTAAGAGGCCGGTAAGGGGCGTACATAAGTGCACTGGTGTGCCTTTCGTCCCCTGTCCAATTGTCTTTTTTTCACCTATCCTATATATTCTCTTCCTTTCATATATCCTCTCCTCTAAGTTCACTTTTACCCTTATATATATTACCACATGTCTATTTTCTTCCTATGTATTTGTGTATTGGACAAATGAATAAATAAATAAGTTGGTTTAGTGACTGAAGATACAAGGGCACACACACACAAAAATTGGGGTAGCATCGTTTTTCCGGCTTAACGGCTGTTGCGCCATCCCTGTGGTTCCATGAGCAAAATTCAGGTGCCTGGCGACTGGTTCATATTGGTGGCGGTTGCAGCGATCATGTGATCTGACAACAGGTAAGCGAGGTTCACTTAAGAACCATGTGACTAACTTAACGGCAAATTGGTAGGCAAAGTTGGCTCTTGTATGACTTCGTGGACTCCCAGAATTCCTGAGACAATCAGGCTAGCTCAGGAATTCTGGGAGTTGAAGTCCACATATCATAGAAGAGACAACCTTGCCTACCCTAGCATTAAGCAAATAGTCCAGAATGTTGTTGCGCAATTTATTTTATTTTATTTTATTTTATTTTATTTTTCCAATACACAATACATATTGAAGAGAATAGATATGTACTAATATATTTATTTATTTATTCATTCGCTTTTTATGCCGCCTTTGTCCTTAGACTCAGGGCGGCTTACAAAATGTTAGCAATAGCACTTTTTTAACAGAGCTAGAAAAGGATAGAAGAAAAGATATAAAAATAGAGGAGAAGATATATGAAAGGAAGAAAAGATATATGAGATATGAGATAAGGAGAGACAATTGGACAGGGGACAGAAGGAACACTAGTGCACTTATGCACGCCCCTTACTGACCTCTTAGGAACCTAGAGAGGTCAATCGTGGATAGTCTAAGGGAGAAATGTTGGGGGTTAGGGGTTGACACTACTGAGTCCGGTAATGACTTCCACGCTTCGACAACTCATATTTTTTACAGTCAAGTTTGGAACCGTTAATATTAAGTTTGAATCGGTTGGGTGCTCTTGTGTTGTTGCGGTTGAAGCTGAAGTAGTCATTGACAGGCAGGACGTTGCAGCATATGATCTTGTGGGCAATACAATCATGGGTGCACCTTGTTACACTCATATAACACCTACGCTCCACGAGCTGCACTGGCTACCGATTGGTCTCCGGTCACAATTCAAGGTGTTGGTTATTATCTATAAAGCCCTCCATGGCTTAGGGCCTGACTATTTACGGGACCGTCTCCTGCCATGTATCTCCCAGAGACCAATCAGATCGCACAGGGTCGGCCTTCTCCGGGTCCCGTTGACTACGCAATGCAGGTTGGCGGGGCTGTGGGGAAGGGCCTTCTCTGTGGTCGCCCCGGCTCTGGAATCAACTCCCTCCCCCAATGTCCGTACTGCTCCCACCCTGCTAGCCTTCCGAAAGGCTACGAAGACCTGGCTCTGCCGAGAGGCCCAGGGGCCATGAATTGTACATCTTTCGTGGCCAAATTGTGTTGAATGATATGTATGTTTTGATTGGATTGCTGAGTTGTAGGTTTTAACTGGGGTTATTGCTTTAATTTGTATTTGACTTCTTTTTATTGTTAACTGTACTTTTTTTATATTATTGTAAGCCGCCCTGAGTCCTTTGGGATTGGGAGGCATAGAAGTCGAACGAACAAACAAACAAACGAACCACTGGGGGAAAGGAAGGTAGTAAGAAGGGTCAAAGTTCATTTAAGGTACCTTAAATGTTCCCCCCTTTTCTGACTTCTGTATTCTGACTAGTTGGACTGAGTATGTATGACTCTGTAGTGGATGATTTTTACAATAATGTATTTTAAATTAGTTTTTTTAATTTTTCAACATTATTTATTTATTTATTTATTTATTTATTTATTTATTTATTTATTTATTTATTTATTTATTTATTTATTTATTTATTTATTTATTAAATTTGTATTCCGCCCCTCTCCGCAGACTCGGGGCGGCTCACAACAGTAACAGAAAACAATATATATAATACAAATTCAATAATTAGAAAGCTAAAAACCCATAGTTTAAAAAAAAACATGCACACAACATACCATTCATAAACAGTATAGGCCTGGGGAAGATATTTCAGTTCCCCCATGCCTGATGGCAGAGGTGGGTTTTAAGGAGTTTGCGGAAGGCAAGGAGGGTGGGGGCAGTTCTAATCTCAGGGGGGAGCTGGTTCCAGAGGGTCGGGGCCGCCACAGAGAAGGCTCTTCCCCTGGGACCCGCCAAACGACATTGTTTAGTTTACGGGACCCGGAGAAGACCCACTCTCTGGGACCTAATTGGTCGCTGGGATTCGTGCGGCAGAAGGTGGTCTCGGAGATAATCTGGTCCGATGCCATGAAGGGCTTTATAGGTCATAACCAACACTTTGAATTGTGATCGGCAACCAATGCAGACTGCGGAGTGTTGGTGTAACATGGGCATATTTGGGAAAGCCCATGATTGCTCTTAATTTGTACTGTATTTTATTGCACGCTCCGAGTCTTCGGAGAGGGGCGGCATACAAATCTAATAAATTATTATTATTAATACTTATTATTTCTCTCCACCCGCTTCATTTTTCAGGGACGACCTCTTGCTGATCCGTCCAAGCAACCAGAATTACACCTACACGGCTCAGGCCGTGAACCGCGGCGTCACCCTGGTGGGGGTTTGGGACGAGAGGCACCCGGGCATGGCCGATTACATTGCTGTCCCCGTGGAACACGCCATCGGGCCCCACATCTCCGCTCCACTGGCCGTGGGAGACGTGGTCTGCTTCAGCACGCTCCTGGTTAACCAGGAAGGTCAGTGGTAGAGGGGGGGGGGCTTGTGTCGACTTTTGGGGGCGAAAGAAGTGGGCTTCAACGAGGATGAGACCGTCCTCCTCACCCTCCAAGGACAGAAGCGCTGCCCCCCTGCTCCCAGTTACACAACAGAGGCAGTCCTTGAGCGGTAGAGAGGCCTAGAGGTGGAGCTCTCTCTTCACAACCAGGAGGCTGTGAGTTCGATCCTAGGTAGAGGCAGATATTTCCCTTTTTGGGCACACACTCAGAATATCTGAATTGAATTTGTTTGATTGATTTTCAATATATCGGGTTTTTAGCTTACGTATGTAGTTTTTAATTCATTAGATTGGTCTTTGTATTTACTGTTTTATATTGTGTGCCGTGAGCCGCCCCGAGTCTTCAGAGAGGGGCGGCATACAAAACTAATCTAATAATAATAATAATAATAATAATAATAATAATAATAATAATGATGATAATGATAATAATGATAATAATGATAATAATGATAATAACGATGATAATAATAACGATGATAATGATGATGATGATGATGATGATAATAATAATAATAATAATAATAATAATATCTGCTGAACAAAACTCCACACTGGCAACAGGAAAGGCAATGGGAACAGGCCAGTAAAACACTCTGCTAGCTCCATTCACAAAAGAGAGGGAGCGGGAGAAAGGAAGGAAGGAAGGAGGGAGGGAGGGAAGGAAGGAGAGAGAGAGAGAGAGACAGAAAGAAAGAAAGAAAGAAAGAAAAGAAAAGAAAAGAAAAGAAAAGAAAGAAACTGAGGTCCTTGGTAATCTCTGAGCTTGGTTGTTTCCTTGAAGACATTTCATGACCAAACTCTCTAACATCATCAGTGCCAGAGGGAAGTGGAGTTTGCAGAAGGGAAGAAGACTGTAGGTTCCTTGGTGGTCTCTCCGCTCTGTTGTTTCCTTGCTGATGTTTCATTCTCTCTTTTTAGGAGAGCCTGGCACCTGGCAGATCAGCCCCAGCGACGTGCTTGAGATGGACCTGGCGAGCGGAGCGACGTTTGCGAAGCACCCAGGAAAAGCCACCGTCTTCCACGAAATCCCAGGGATCGTCAAAACGTACCGAGAGGTAGAGAAGCCTCGTGTGTTTGCGACGTGTATGAATAAACACCTCCTTTTAACGCGAGATAATTTTGTTTCTGGGTTCGGAAAAAAGCTTCTGGAGAGTTAATTTTCTTTCTTTTTAGCATTTCTTCACAGTCTTCTAATCTGTCCTTCCCCAGGTCGTAGTTAGCGGTCCATCGAGGCTCAACCTTCGACTGGGGCCCAAAACCTTCCTCACCAATGCTGCCAATACCTCTGAGTTACGGGTTTTCATCTCCACCAGTGGCCCGACCACACTTCAAGGTAGAATAGAATAGATTGATTTTGATTGGCCAAGTGGGATTGGATACACAAGGGTTCTGTCTTGGTGCATATGATCTCCGGGTACGTAAGAGAAAAGATACACTCATCAAGAATCATAAGGCACAACACTTAATGTTAGTCGTAGCGTATAAATAAGAAATCAAATCACATTAGGAACCCGTCAATATGAATATGTAAGAATGCAAGCAATGACGTTACAGTCATTTGTGGGATGGGAACAATGAGAAGATTAATAGTGGTGCAGACTTAGTGTTCTGTCGGGCTCTCCGGTAGACTCCTCCCAAAAATTCACAGGTACAAATTTCAGACACACACACGTTTGAAAATTCAAAACAATGTTCTTTATAATGAAAATTCACTTAACCTAAGCCCTCTTTTGGTATAGCCAAGAGCCCTCGTCTCCAAACAACCTGGTAATTTGTACAAGTCCCTTATCAGTTCTGTGATACTTATCTTGCAGCTGTGGGACAATTCAGTCCTTCTTCTTTCACAAAGTGAAACACACTTTGCTCTGGTTTAGTTTCAAAGCGGGGGGAAATCAGCACACGAAGGTCAAAGTCAGCAAAGCAGGCACGAAACACAACGATCAGATAATCCTCCACAATGGCCAAACCCACAGGCTTTTCTTTATAGCAGCCTCACTAATGACCACAGCCCCACCCAACCACAGGTGGCCTCATTTTCTTTGATAATAATCTCTCAGTTGTTGCTGCCTATGCATCGCTCTCCGCATGCGTGGCTGTATCATTAACTCTTGTTCTGAATCCAAGGAGGAGAGAGATAATTGATCTCCTTCTGAGCTGTCTGCCCCACTCTCCTCCTCCCTGTCACTCATGTCTTCTTGGTCAGAGGAGCCTTCATCAGCAGATTCCACGGGGGGGGGGGGCAAAACAGGCCTGCAGCATGTGCATGTCTCCCCCACATCCACAGTCCTTGGGGCAGGAGCTGGGCCAGAGCTAACCACAACACTTAGTAAATAGTTTGGCAGTGTGGAGGGAATTATTTGTTTAGCAGAGTGATGGCATTCGGGGGGAAATCTGTTCTTGTGTCTGGTTGTCTTGGTGTGCAGTGCTCTGTAGCTACGTTTTGAGGGCAGGAGTTGAAACAGTTTGTGTCCAGGATGTGAGAGGGGTCAGTAAATATTTTCACTGCCCTCTTTTTGACTCGTGCAGTATACAGATCCTCAATTGAGGGCAGGTTGGCAGCCATTGTTTTTTCTGCCGTTCTGATTCTCCTCTGAAGTCTGTGTCGGTCCTGTTGGGTTGCAGAACCGAACCAGACATTTATAGAGGTGCAGATGACAGTCTCAAGAAGACGCCTCCTTTCAAACCGAAATACGATAGTGGAGGTTGATGGGGTGGCCAGGGGTTGAGCCCTCCTGTTTCTTTTTAGAGAGAGGTTATAAAATATGCTAAAAGTAGCTTTAATTCTCCTAGTTGACGTAGCCATGTTAGAGGGGCAGACAGAAATTTTAATATTAATTAAATTTTAATATTAATCTAATATTTTTTTAATATTAGATTTGTACATTTTGTATTGTTGTTGTGAGCCGCTCCGAGTCCTCGGAGAGGGGCAACATATAAATCTAATAAATTATTATTATTATTATTATTATTATTATTAATATTAATTTCTTTATTTATTGGATTTGTTATTATTATTATTATATGTCTTTCAAGAACAAAGCGTCCCTTTCTATCCCTAGCAAAGACACCCTCACGGAAAGAGAGAAACAATTATGGAAGAAATTGGGGGGTTCAATCTTTGTATCTGCGTTTCTAATTTATAAATTTTGGGGGCCCAAAGGAGACATTTCCTGACACAGTGAGAACAATCAGTGGAACAACTTGCCACCAGAAGTTGTGGGTGCTCCGTCACGGGAGGAGGGGGTGAGGTTTTCAGAAGAGACAAACAGCCACTTGTCTACAATGAGCAGGGATTTGGACTAGATGACCTACAATGTCCCTTCTAGCTCTGCTCATTGATTGATTGATTGCAGTGAAGACGAGGGAGGGGGAAAGGAGGGGTGGAGGAGAGAAAGATCCTAAATTGCACATCCTGAACGTATCCTGTGTCTTGTTTTAGGTCCTTGTAGTTCTGAGCAGATCCGGGCCATTACCAACCAGCTTTCTCCAGAATCCCAGCTGATCTGCCAACTGGATTTCAATCCCAGCATCTTGGACATTCCAGCCAGCAAAATATTTCACATCCGGCCGGCATTTTACCCAGATAAAGGTGGGCCGAAACAGAACAGGTCCATCTTTTTAATATATCGGGTTTTTAGCTTATGTAGTTTTTAATTCATTAGATTTGTCTTTGTATTTACTGTTTTATATTGTGTGCTGTGAGACCCCCCGAGTCTTCGGAGAGGGACGGCATACAAATCTAATATAATAATAATAATGATGATGATAATAATAATAATAATAATAATAATAATAGCAATAATAATAATAATAGCAATAATAATAATAATAATAATAATAATAATATCTGCTGAACAAAACTCCACACTGGCAACAGGAAAGGCAATTGGAACAGGCCAGTAAAACACTCTGCTAGTTCCATTCACAAGAGAGGGAGCGGCCGGCATTTTACCCAGGTAAAGGTGGGCCGAAAGACAACAGGTCCATCTTTGCCTCCCAGGTGGGGGAATTTGGAGGCCGCCTTCCATGCGTGGCCGACTTCCAACTCCGGTGACCGGGGGGGGGGGGGGGTGTTCTCCCATCTTTTTTTCGCGGAATATTTAAATGCGGCCTTGTAAACCACGAGAACCCTTTCTCCTGTATATTATTATTATTTATTAGATTTGTATGCCACCCCTCTTCCAAGGACTTAGAGCGGCTCACAACCAGGAAAACAATACAATGAATACAAATCCAATATTTTAAAACAGTTTTAAAACCCTTATAAAAAAAACAATCATACAAAGCAAACAAACCATGCATAAACCTCAATAGCTAAGGGGTGTGCTAATTTGTAAGGGGAAACTGCTTTTTAATATTAGATTTGTTTTCGCTGGAATGTTGTTTTTATTATTGTTGTCAGCCGCCCCGAGTCTTCGGAGAGGGGCGGCATACAAATCTAATTAATAATAATAATAATAATAATAATAATAACTTCCTTTCCTTTCTCGAACTTAAGAAAGTCTCTCTGTTTTTTCTGGAGCTTAGGAAAGTTTAAATTTTGGCTGCCCACTGCCCACTGCCTAATTCAGAAACTCCATTCCGGGGTCTTCGTTCCAAGTGGTTCTTTTTTCCAATCACACCCTGGAATCCAGGTGTTTCAAAGGCACGTTTTTTTAAAAGAGTGTCTTTCATTCTGGCTTCCCTCAAGGGCTCTACGCTTGCCTGGTAATGGTGAAAGCCCACCCCGAGGAGGACCTGCTGGCCCTCAGCACAATCGAGGGCTTCGTGGACATCTCCGCCGTTCTCCGCAGCGAGCAAGCCCAGGAAACCCAACGGGTCACGGTTCCTTTTTTGCCCGCCTTCTTCCTCAACCAGAGTGAAATCGTCCTGAGCAGCTCTCAGATGACCAGTGAAATCTTGGTGTTGGGCGCCAGGAGAGTGACGGAAACCGTTGAGGTAGGTTGGCAAGTGGACCCCCACACACACACACAAAGGCCTCTTTGAACGTCCCTCCTGAGGATGGGGCTGGGTCTCAGCGGGAGAGCCTCCGATAGTCCTTCAGGAGGGTTCCAGATGGGTCCGCACTTCCTGGATCCAGATAGAACTCTTCTATGACTTGTGGACTTCAACTCCCAGAATTCCTGAGCCAATCATGCTAGCTCAGGAATTCTGGGAGTTAATGTCATTGAAGAGCGAGCCAACTTTGCCTACCCCTGACCTGGACGACAGGAGACAGGTGTAGATCCAAAAATGTGACCGGGTATAGGGGAGGTCCCTACACAAGTGGAGATGCGGGAATCTGGGACTACGCAGGACCGGAGATGCCAACCCCTGGGCCACGTGGGAGAAGTCAGTGGCCCACTCCAGTGGCATTCTGGGAGCCGAAGTCCGGAGTGTTGACCTCTTGAACATACGACCGAGTTATAATGTCTGGTTTTATAATAAGGGTTTTTTAGTTGTTTTAGTATTGGATTGTTACATGTTGTTTTTATCACTGCTGTTAGCCGCCCCGAGTCTATGGAGAGGGGCGGCATACAAATCCAATAAATAAATAAATAAATAAAATAATTCTCGGCAGTGATAAAAGACTTGAAATCCAACATCTGCAGATCTTCCTTTACCCATGTTGCTGTTGATGTCATTAAATGTTGGGCATCTTGTTAAGTTTTTAGAATAGAATAGATATTGAAATGAAAAAATAGAATTCTTCATTGGCCAAGTGTGATTGGACACACAACAAGGAATTTGTCTCTGGTGCAGAAGCTCTCAGTGTACATAAAACAAAACATACATTTGTCAAGGATCATTAGGTATAACAGTTAATGATTGTCAGAGGTCAAATAAGCAATGAGGAAACAATATTAATATAAATTGTAAGGCTACAGGCGACAATAAAGTCCTATTGTCATAAGTGGAAGGAGATGTGTGATAAGAACGAATGAGTAGACTAATAGTAATGCAGCCTTAGTGAATAGTTTGACAGTGGTGAGGAAATCATTTGTTTAGCAGAGTGATGGCGTTCGGGGAAAAACTGTTCTTGTGTCTAGTTGTCTTGGTGTGCAGTGCTCTGTAGCAATGTTTTGAGGGTGGGAGTTGAAACAGTTCATAATAATAATAATAATAATTAATAATAACTTATTAGATTTGTATGCCGCCCCTCTCCGAAAACTCCAGGCTGCGAGGGGTAAGTAAATATCTTCACGGCTCTCTTTTTGACCTGTGCAGTCTACAGGTCCTCAGGGGAAGGCAGGTGGGCAGCCATTGTTTTGTTCTGCAGTTCTGATTCTCCTCTGAAGTCCGTGTTGGTCTTGTTGGGTTGCAGAACCAGACCAGATGGGGTGGACTACAAGGCACCCAAAATTCTCCAGCCAGATTTGCTACCTGGGGGATTCTGGGAGCTAGAGCCCACTCTCTTCTTTAATTTTATTTATTAATTTTATTTATTAATTTGTCCAATAGACAAATACATAGGAAGAAAAATAGACATGTAGTAATATATATAAGGGTAAAGTGAATTTAGAGGAGAGGATATATGAAAGAAAGAGAATACATATGATAAGTGAGAGAAAGGAAAGACAATTGGACAGGGGACGAAAGGCACACCGGTGCACTTATGCACGCCCCTTACTGGCCTCTTAGGAACCTGGAGAGGTCAATCGTGGAGAGTCTAAGGGAGAAGTGTTGGGGGTTAGGGGTTGACACAATTGAGTCCGGTAATGAGTTCCACGCTCCGATAACTCGATTGTTGAAATCATATTTTTTTACAGTCAAGTTTGGAGCGGTTCGTATTAAGTTTGAATCTGTTGCGTGCTCTTGTGTTGTTGCGGTTGAAGCTGAAGTAGTCACTGACCGGTAGGACGTTGCAGCATATGATCTTGTGGGCAATACTCAAATCATGTTTTAGGCCCCGTAGTTCTAGGCTTTCCAGGCCCAGGATTGTTACTCTGTCACCTTCTATGGTCCATAAGTGACGAGACCTGAAGGTGGGGGTCCAGTTTGGGTGGACGTCTCCTCTTCAAAGGCTGTTATTTTTTCTGCAACCGTCCCCCAAGACTCTCTATTTTTCTCCTGCCCCACCAAGGCCCATCCCAGTTCTTCCGTGGTGCAAGTGGATCCCCACCTCCTCCTGGCCGACATGCCTGGACTCGTCCTCTTCCCCATCCGCGTGGTCAACCTCACCTCTCTCCACCGGAGGGCAGTGCCCGTCTTTGTCAACCTCTCCTGCAGCCTCACGGGCCAGAAGGCAGCGGTCTTAATACGGCCTGAGCAGGAACATCATCTCAGCTTTGGTGAGCTCGAAGGAATGAGTTTGTGGGTGAATCTGGCTTGGTTCTTGGGCACCTGGAACGCCGCCCAACCGTCTTCTGTCCACATGCCTAGATCTGTGCGCCGAGGCCAGCCTCATCCGGCAGCTGCTGGGGTCCTACCAGGTCCTCCTCTTCGCCATCTTTGCCATCCTGGCATCCACCATGGTCTTCTTTCTCAGTTAAGTCTCGGCAACACCTGAGCCCGATGATTAAATTGTAAAAAAAAAAATCCCACCGACAGCAGCCGCTCAGCAGGTGGAACAGGAACAAACGCCTAAAAAAGGGAAATCACACGAGAAGCTGAGGGGAGAAGGGAAGGGAGGGGGGACCCCACCAGGTCATTCTAGAGGAACCCCCACCCCACCAGGCAACGAGTCAGAGATGTGCCTCTCGGTGCAAAATTGTTGGATTTCAACGCAACAAATCCACCGGGCTGAAGCCTGTCGCCAAATTCATAATTGTTACTCCGACAACTCGTAGCATACATATACCACAATATCAACATGACACATTTACACATGTTTTCAATATACTGTATCATAAACCAATCTCCTAAATTTGCACCGTTTAGCCTTTTGCCTCCCGTCCGTTTTCCTTCTGTATTTCGTGTTACTCCCCTTCCATCTTCCTCTCTTCCCTCCACCTTTTCTCCCTCTTTCCTACTTCTCCTTTCTTGAGTACTTGTGTAATCTTAATCTGTTATGCGGGTGGTAAATCCACAGGAACTGAATGTAAACATGCCTGGGATAAACATAGATCCATCCTAAGTTAAAATACAGGACAGACTAGATGGACCAGGAGGTCTTTTTCTGCCCTCAATCTTCTATGTTTCCCTTTTTATATGTGGTTGACAGACGAGCCTCCCAGAACCCTAAATTTATTCCAACAATCGGTGCTATTCTTAAACTAACATCTTCCCTTTCTCTTTATTTAAATACATATGTTCTTCCAAGTATAGCTGCTATTACCTAATGCTGTGCTTAACTAACGGCACCTATTCAAGCTCCCCTTAAGCTACCAGATGGGGCCCTAGATTCAAAGTCTACCCCAGGTTTTGTAGAATTGGGGAGCCGGAAGGGACCTCGGGAGGCCTCCTAGTCCAACCCCCTTTCCAAACAAACTACTCAATCTTTTCTTTTCAAACCTGCAGGGTTCAGTAGTACAGGCTCAATTCTCAAACCCAAAATTTAAGTGAGACGCTTGTTTGCCTCGCTTTATGTCAGCTTTCCTGCCGGAGTTTAGTGCAGTGTTTTTCAACCAGTGTGCCACGGCACACTAGTATGCCGTGAGACATGGTCAGGTGTGCCATGGGGAAATTAAACATGGGTCCCCAAACGACCATTCCTTCCAGGATATCCCTTTTGTGTTATTCGAAACAGGCCCAGGTTTCACACTAAGTGAGTATAAATACATTTAGAAACTATATTATTAACTATATGTATAATAAGTATTGTGCTAGAGTGTCATTTGGGTTGGCGGTGTGCCCCAGGATTTTGTAAATGTAAAAACTGTGCTGCGGCTCAAAAAAGGTTGAAAATCACTGGTTTAGTGAATCCGTCCAGTTGATAAGTTGGCAACCCGGCTATTAAGCGAAATCATGCTCTCCCCTATTGATCACGGAGACAAAGCGACTGTGCCAAGTCACTTTCTCCCCCCCACCCAGTGCCCTTGTAACTATGATCCCTGAACTGCCGTAAATCAAGGACTCCCTGTATTCCCTCCAAAAGCCGGTTCAAGTCCCGAACCAACCAGCGTTTCGTTCTCCTCTCCCCGCAGTTTACAACACCTTCCTGAACAGAGTCCAGACTGTCCCGCTTGTCTTCATCCCACCAGCCTCGACCCAGGACGGTGAGTTTCCACAATCGGTCAAGAAAAGAACCCCAATTATTCTTTTTTGGGGGGTTTGAAAGCCAGCAGGTGGCAGGATCCTCAGTCCTGAAAAATCCACCTTTCTAAAAATGTTTTATGACGTTTTAAAGGTGTGTGTGTGTGGAGTAAAGTGCTTGCTGGTACTCTTTTCGCAGAATAGACCTTTTTTGGGGGGTGGTGTCGGTATTCAAGCCCCCTCCCCTTTTTTCTATCTAGGCTACCTCTATCCTCCGCCGAGTGCCCAGCACCACCCTTCCAGCCTAAGGAACAGGACTCAGGCCTGGCTCTGGAGCGTCCGGAAATGACTTCTAGAAGAAGGAGTAAAACTTGTGAACTTTTTTTTAATGTGACCAGTGTCGTCCTTAAAAGACCACGCCACTCGCCGGGCTCCCTCCGTGAAGCCATTCCGTGGTATAGATAGAATATGTAGAAGTGAGCTGATAAATCCTTCCCCCTTTTTAAGCAACATTCCCAAAATCGAACTCAATCCAGGACAACCAGGGGGCAGGCGACAACACCCAGCCCAGAAAAAAACCCGACAAGAGTGGTCTTTATATCCAAAGTTTATTGAATGAAATGGGTAAAGCTACAAGGACAGTGCCAGAGCCGCAAAGGGGGAGGGGGGGTGTCCCACCCATATCCCAAAGCCACCGTTGGCAGCAACTCAAGCCCTCAAAAATAACTCTACGCGATCCCCCAACTCCAATTGCATAATATACTTCCATCGGTGCCCCAGAGAAACTCAGGGTCGCAACCGGCAAACTGTCCCCGTAGTCCCAAACCCATCCCGCGCCAAGTGTCCACTGTTTAATGTTGCTTTCGCCGGAAAGAGCATCCTGCAAGAAGAAACAAAAAAATGCAAACAGTGAGATGCGGATCAGGAAGCGGACTTATATAACTAGGATTGTCCATAAAAACCAGCCTGCTGTGTCAGATTCAGTGGAAAGAAACATTGCTCTGCATTTAAGGTTGTTAAAACACAAACACACAGAGCGCCATTCTACACACACACACACGCCAATCCCTAAAACTTGAAAGATTATCTTTTAATGACCTCATAAATCCCTTGTGGGGGTGAGTGGGCAACTGAATGGAGCTACCAAGAATATTTTAATGGCATAATAATAATAATAATAATAATAATAATAATAATAATAATAATAATAATAATAAATGTATTAGATTTGTATGCCGCCCCTCTCCGAAGACTCGATGCCCTTCCTGTCATCAAGGCAGACTTTTATTCAGCAGATAATATTCTCATTGTGCCCAGAAAGAGAAATATCTGCCTCTACCTAGGTTTGAACTCACAGCCTGCTGATCGTGAGGCCAGAACTCTAGGCCACCGCACCACTCCCCCTAAAGATTGAAAAACAACACTCCTAAAAATCTAACAGGGCTCCTATCTAGGAGCCTGGCTAAAATTGTGTGTGTGTATTCCCTGTGTTATTTCTGATAGGGAAGGACACATGGGGTGGGGGGAGCCCCCCTTACCTTCTGTCAACCTTGCCTTTCCACCAGTGGGCTGGCACAACACAGTCGAGCAGCCGACGCACAACACAACTGTCTGGGCGTGACTGAAAACCGTGGTGATTTTGTAGCAACCTGGAGCAGGGAAGGCAAAGCAAATATTTGGTTGAGTTAAAAGCATGTTTTTGTCTTGCTGTGGCAGCCACAAATCCTCTCTGGCTTTGCAAGGTTTCCCTCTCCCACCTCCTAGCAGCCCCCTCCTTAACTACACCACCTTTGAAAACAAAACAGGTCTGAACTACTCCAGGGTCCCACCGCATATGTTTCTGCAACAAGCAAGTGGCCATGGCATGAATAGTAATTGGTGCGATGGCTATTGCAAGAAAACCATTTCTCCAGCAACAGGAATGGTATTTTATTGTTTTTCCGTGGGCCATCGCTTCTTGGTTCCGCCAGGTCCTTGAGACCCCCTGCACAAACACATCCCATAATACCACCCAGCATCTCCATCAAGATTTGTTGTGGATTTCACTCCATCGCAGGTTATTAAGACAACAGTGGAGATGCATCTGTCCGGGATGGCACATGGGGGGGTGATCTCTTGTTTGGGCAAGTGGGTTGGAGTAGATAATTGCCGAGGGCCCTTCCAACTCTGGTTATTCTTTTTTTCAGCAGAGGGATGGACTGGGTGACCTCAGGGGGCCCTTCCCAGCATGTTATTCTAAGCGGAAGGCGGACTTGATAATCTCCAAGGCCACTTCCAAACTCTCCAATCCGGTCTTCTGAGCGGGGACCCAGCTGGATGACTTCGACTCCTTGCAGCTCTTGTTATTCCTTCTTCTGAGCAGGGGGCTCGGCTGGATGGCCTCCTTGACCCCTTTGCAACTCTTATTCCCTCTTCTGAGTAGGGGGCCCCGGCTGGATGGCCTCTTGGACTCCTTTGCAACTCTTGTTATTACCTCTTCTGAGAAGGGGGCTCGGCTGGATGGCCTCTTCGACTCCTTGCCGCTGTGGTGTGTGTGTGTGTGCAGAGCGTGAGGATCGGCTGGATGCCCTCGGAGTCTCCCCTCCTCCCCCCCCCCCAAACGAAGCCTCACCCGGGCACTTGACGTCCATGAAGTAGGAGTTGGGGCTCTGCACCAGGCGCTTCTTCTTGTGCTTCCGCTTCTCCTCCTCGGGGGAGGGATGCAGGAGGTCCTTCGCGAGCTGCCGGGGGGGTAAAAGAGCAGAGAGAGACCCCGAAAGAGAGAGATAGATTTATATGCATGGAATCCATCCCCGCCCCCCCACACACCCGCCGCCATCTTAAGCCTGGGCGGCGTGGCCAGATCCGCGTGGACCCCGACGGAGGCCCGGAAAAGCCCTCGAGGCGCCCCCCCCCGGAGGGCCACCCCCACCCCGGCGAGGGGAGGAGGGATTGAGGGAGGCGGCCAGGCCCGGCAAGCCCGGGGAGAGACGCACCGGCATGTTCGCGTGGAGGCAGCTGCGGACGAAAAGGAGGCCGGCCGGAAGTTGAGAGCACTATATCCGCTGCGGGGTTTCTTCGCACGGGCGGAAGTCCCTCGGTGGGAGGGAGGGAGGGCGTGTGGGCGGGGCGAAGCTTGGAGTCGAAGAAAAGGGGGCGGGGCGGAGAGACGGCGCCATCTTGGGAAGGGCATAATTTTTCTCCTCCCCCAACTTCCGCTTTTGGCGCCATTTTGAGACAAATGTTTTCCTTCTGCGCCCCCCCCCGTCACTTGTCCTCCTCACAGCCCTGCAATGTAGGCTGTGCTGAGGGAGATATTTATTCATTTGGTGCTCCCCCAACACACACCACACACACACACCATGTCGCATTGTTTTACTCAGCTCCTCCCTTGCTTTGAAAGCTAATTAAGGCTCTAGTCCTCATGGAAGATCTATTTTCCTGGTGTTACACACACACTCCCCTCTTGTCTTACTCAGCTCTTCCATTGTTCTGAAGGCTTACTAAGGCTCTGGTTCTCATGGAAGGTACAGTATATTCTTCTGGTGCTCCCTCAACACACAGACACATACATATACTGTACACAATGCCCACAATGTCTCATTATCTTATTCAGCTCTTCCCTTGCTCTAAAGGCTCTAGTCCTCATGGAAGAGGTTTATCCTTCTGGTAGTACACACACACAAACACACACCCTTGTCTTATTCAGCTCTTTCCTTGCTCTGAAGTCTTACTTAGGCTTTAGTCCTCATGGAAGAGGTTTATTCTTCTGGTGCTCCTCCAACACACACATACATACACAAACAAACAGACACATAACACACAAACACAATGTTCCATTGTTTCCACTCAGCTCTTCCCTTGCTCTGAAGGCTTATTAAGGCTCTAGTCCTCATGAAATGTTTATTTTTGAGGTTATCTCTCTCACACACACAAACACACACACACCTTGTCTTAGTTCTTAATTGTTCTGAAGTCTACTAAGGTTCTAGTCCTTGTGGAAAAAGTTAATTCTTCTGGTGCTCCACTGACACACACTCATACAACATACACAAAATGTCCCATTGTCAAGAAATGTGTGACTTATTCTTTGTTTTAACACCGGTGGTCGTTGTGCAAATATGGACATAAAATTTAATCAAGATGCCAAATATTTCCATATTTTTGCAAGGGGTATTATTATTGTTGTTGATATTACTATTATTGCTATTGTTATTATTATTAATTCACCCAGACTATAAAATACAAGAGAATGAAAGCTATGGGAAATTAAAGGAGGAAAATAAGAAAAAGAGAGAGTGAAGGAGAAAAAGAGAAAAAGAAAAGAAAAAAAGCATTTACTTTTAACTCTTTTCAGCCCAGTGGAAAATAATAAAACATTACAGCTTTATTTTATTTATTTTATTTTATTTTATCTTATTTTATTTTATTATTTTATTTTATTTTATCTTATTATTTTATTTTATTTTTTATTATTTTATTTATTTTATTTTTTTATTTGTATTTATTTTATTTATTTTATTTTATTCTATTCTATTTTATTCTATTTTATTTTATTTTATTTATTTTATTTATTTTATTTATTTTATTTATTTTATTTATTTTATTTATTTTATTTATTTTATTTATTTTATTTATTTTATTATTATTTTATTTTTTATTTTAATTTATTTTAATTTATTTTAATTTATTTTAATTTATTTTAATTTTATTATTTTATTTATTTATTTATTATTTTATTTTATTATTATTTTTGTTATTTATTTTATTATTTTATTTTATTTTATTATTTTATTTTATTTACGGTACAGTATTTGAGTTGGAAGGGACCTTGTAGGTCATTTAGTCCAGTGTTTTTCAACCAGTGTGCCGTGGCACACTAGTGTGCCGCGAGACATGGTCAGGTGTGCCGCGAAGCTCAGAGAGAAAGAAAACAAGAGAGAAAGCAAGCAAGAGAGAGAAAGCGAGAGAGAGAAAGAAAGCAAGAGAGAAAGAGAACAAGAGAGAAAGAAAGCAAGAGAGAGAAAGAAAGAATGCAAGAGAGAGAGAGAAAGAGAGGGAGGGAAGGTGGGAGAGAGAAAGACATAGAGGGAAGTAGGGAGGGAGAGAGAAAGAGAGCAAAAAAGAGGAAAGAAGGAAGAGAGAAAGAGGGATGGAGAGAGAGAGAAAGAGAAAAAGAGGGAGAGAAAGAGGGAGAAATACTGTAGAGCGAAAGGGAGGAAGAGAGAGAATTTTTTTGTCCAAATTTTTTTAGCCCCCCCCCCCCCCCAAATGTGCCCCATGGTTTTGTAAATGTAAAAAATGTGCCGCGGCTCAAAAAAGGTTGAAAATCACTGATCTAGTCCAACCTCCTGCTCAGGCAGGACAATCTATACTACCATTTCGGATAATTAATCCATTTATTGCTTTCACATAATAATATCTATCAGCGATATAACAACAAATCTAATCAGCAAAATCTAACTTCCAAGTTTCGTTTTTTCCTCCCCCTTATCTCAAGCACAACATCCAGAAACAGTTGCCAAGCGGAAACAAAACAACAGCCTTCCAAATACAATGATAATTATTTCAATAAACAATATGAACTAAACCATATTTCAACCATTCCAGTTCTATCCATCCATGCAATTTTGCCCTTTTTGGATGCAAACTTGCAAATTTTTGGGTGCTTTGTTTCTGCAAAGCTGGAAAGCTGAAAAAACCCCTGATGCTTTGCAAACCAGGCTGCCTCTTCCCTCTCCCTCTTTCTTCCAGAGGGAGGCACTCTGCCCATGCTCAGGGGTGCTCTGTTTTCCTTCTCTCCTGCCCTGGAGCTCTCCAACTCTTCCTCCTTTGCCAAGGAAGGAAGGGATAAATTCCCACCAGCTGGAGAATGCTTCCTCCTCCCCATCTGAGTCAGGGGTCAGCCCCTCCTGCCTTAGAGGGGAGGGGAGGGCGGCTTCCCTGCCCAGTTTGGGGAGGGGGGGAGGGAGGGGTTTGGACGTCCTTGTCAGAGGAGGAAGAGGAGGAGGGCAGAGGAGAACTAACAGCCCCTCCTTCGCCAAACTTTCTTCCCGGCTGGATTCTCAAACTTTCTTTCTTTTTTCCCCTTGTGTTTTCTTGTCTTTCTTTCTTTCTTTCTTTTTCTTTTCAGGGTGGGCCCTTCCTTCCCCACCGATTCCTCGCCCGTCCCCTCCACTCCACCCCATCCAGGGAGGAGAGGGGCCAGCCAGCCCCCCCCTTTCCCCCCTAAAATGGCCAAATCTTACGACTACCTTTTCAAACTCCTCCTCATCGGGGACAGCGGTGTGGGCAAGACCTGTCTTATCATCCGCTTCTCCGAGGACAGCTTCAGCGGCACCTACATCAGCACCATCGGTGAGGAGGGGGGCTTCTGACAGCCAGAGCACCTTCCCCTTCTTCCTCCCCATCGCTTCCCCCCCATCCCAAACCCAAACAAGGGTGGCAGGGGGCAGAAGCAGTCGGGTGGGCTCTTCTCTGCTCAGCAGGCTAGTCAGTCACATCTCGGGGAGGGGGTCTTCCCAGCCCCAGATCGGACCCACTTTAAATCTGCTATCCCCTGCTTGGGGCTGTGGATGATGGGAATTGGGAAAAGGAGGAGAGAAGAAGTTGCTGCTTTGGGGTGGATGGGGGGTCTTTTGGGGTCCTGCTTGTCCATTCTCGGGGTTCCAGTGGGGGTCAGGAGAGGCAGGGGCGTGTGTGAAATTCTAAATAAATTATAAATTTAATACAGTTATAAGTTATAAACTATACTAGGTTAAATTATCGCCTCCCCCCCAAAAGGTGCAATTAAGAATCGGAGCCAAGGAAGATTGCAATGGGCACCCTTCCTTTTTTTTGGGGGGGGGGGAGGTAAAGAAATAATAATAAAGAAATCCAAACTCCATGAGAACTAGAATCTTGGCCGAGTTTGGTGAAGCTCAATGACAGCAAACCCCCCCCCCCAAAAAAAGTTTGAGTTCAATTGATAAGGCTGAGAAACTGACCACTCCTTCAAAATGATTGGAGGGACCCCAAATTTAACCGTGGGTGTTTGTGTGTGTGTTTGTGTGTGTGTTTGTGGGGGTGTTGGATCTCCTGGCGAAGTAAACCTGGTGGAAACAGTGAGTAAGGATTTAAAATTACAGGTTTCTTTCCCTTGCAGGCATTGATTTCAAAATCCGGACGGTGGAAGTGGAGGGAAAAAGGATTAAATTACAAGTCTGGTAAGTGCGTAGAGAGTTTGTGTAAGTGTGTGTGTGTGGGGGGGGGGGGTATTGTGGAGAAGGAAGGTGGATTAGGGATTAGGGAGTCAAAAAGGGGGGGGAGCAGTTGGGGAAAAAAACTCATTAAAATGTTTGTAAAAGAGAGGAATAATGGAGGAAGGAGGTTTAATTATTTTGGATAAAATTAGCAGCTGGATTAAAATGGAGAGGGAGATGGGTTTAGGGGAGCTAGCTGTGCATGATGGAAGTTAGAGTCCAACCTAATCCGGCAAAGGGATTCTGCAATTTGCCAACATTTGTACTCCACTGGTCCTCATGTTACGACGGGAATCGGGAGGGGCAGAATTTCCACCGTTGAGCGAGTTGGGTCCACCGACTGGATGGCGGCGTTTCAATCTCTCGCTGCCGCTCTTACAAGAGAAGCGAGTTGGGCTTGTTTGCGTACGGCAATCGCGTGGTCCCGCCATCCTAAATTCAGTTGTCAAGAAGCACCCCAACTTCGACAGTGAGGATGCTGTGTCAGTCGTAAGTGCGAGGATATGGGGGAAGTTGCTGTTTCAGTGACGAGGGGAAAATGATTTCCCCCCCCCTAAAAAAATATATATATATAAATCATTTCTTGCAGGGACACGGCTGGCCAGGAGAGGTTCAAGACCATTACAACCGCCTACTACCGAGGAGCCATGGTAAGGGGGCTAGTATCACCCATTGGGGACACTCCCCCCCCCCCGGAAGTTTGAAGGGTACCATCCCAGGAGAGATTTTGTGGGGTGGGGGCAAAAGGAAAATAATACAAGATTCCAGATGGGCTTCCGTACAATTAAAATAAAACAATTCAGGCAATTTTCTGAAACGGGATGGGATTTTCTTCCTTTGAGCAGGGGTTGGACTAGAAGACCTTCAAGGTCCCTTCTGTTATCCTTCCTTCCTTCCTTTTTTTCTTCCTTTTTCCTTCCTTCCTTCCTTCTCCTCCTTCCTTCCTTCTTTTTCTTCCTTCTTCCTTCCTTCCTCAGTCCCTCCTTCCCTCCCTTCCTTCTTCATGTTTGTTTATTTGTTCCTTCCTTCTTTCCTTCCTTCGTTCCTTCTCCTTTTTCCTTCCTTCCTTCCTTCTCCTCCTTCCTTTCTTCTTTTTCTTCCTTCCTTTTTCAGTCCCTCCTTCCCTCCCTTCTTCATTTGTTCCTTCCTTCCTTCTCTTTTTCCTTCCTTTCTTCTCCTCCTTCCTTCCTTTTTTTTCTTCCTTCTTCCTTCCTTCCTTCCTTCCTTCCTCAGTTACTCCTTCCCTCCCTCCCTTCTTCATTTGTTTGTTCATTTGTTCCTTCCTTCCTTCCTTCCTTCCTTCCTTCCTTCCTTCCTTCCTTCCTTCCTTCCTTCCTTCCTTCCTTCCTTACTTACTTACTTACTTACTTACTTACTTACTTACTTACTTAGCAGGGGGTTGGACTAGAAGACCTCCAAGGTCCCTTTCGTTATTCTATTCTAAATTGGATTCCTTGCCTTGCCACACTTTGCCAGATACACAATCTGGGGTCTCTGTTTGTTTGGGGTCCCCCCCCCCTAAATCCAGGATTTGCTCTTATTAAACGGATTAAAAGAATCCACCACCACCACCACTCATATCATCCAAAATATCCTTGGCGAAAATGAGAAAAAAGGGAGAAGGAGAGACCCATTGGGGGGTCCTGTTGGGGGGAACAGGATGGGGAGAGGCCGAAAGGACGGGGAAGGTGGTCCTTCTCCAAGTGGCCCCCTCCCCATGGATCTCCCCAATTCTGCCGTAGGGAATTATTCTCGTCTACGACATCACCGATGAGAAATCCTTCGAGAACATTCAAAATTGGATGAAGAGCATCAAAGAGGTGGGTCCGAAATGGGTCTGGGGGTGGCGGGGAGGATGTCAGAACGGGACAGGCTTGGAGGGAGACTCTCTGCAGCCAATGGACCACACACAGGCAGACAGACACAAAACACTCTTTCGGCTCCATAGAATCCACCCCACCCCATCCTGGTTGCCATCCATCCTGGAATTCAGATCCGGGAGGACTAGAAAGAGCAAATGATGTCCAACACTGCCCTCTGGTGGCCAAAACCTGGTCTGTGGGGAGTTCAAGGGCAGTTCACAAAAAGGTCTGCCCTCTAGTGGTCGTATGGGGACATGGCTTGTTTTCCCCACAGTTTTGGCAATTTCTATGGATTGTTATTATTAGAAGCATTGAATTTTATAAAAAAATGACTTTGCATGTTCGGTTCTTGCTGGTTTGGCTTCGTTTGGTGCAAGTCTTTTTAACATCTTAGTACCGGACGCAACACGGCCAGCTATAAGAACTGAATAAATTAGCAAATATTTACCAAAGAAAGGTGATTGTTTAATTTAGGGGTGGTGGTGAAAGTATCACTTCCCCAAAAGACAGAGGGATGTCCATTTCTCAGATCCAGACTAAAGAGTTCTTCCTTCTTCCCTCCCTCCATCTTTCCTTCTCTTTTCTTTCTTTCTTTTCATCATTACTTCCCTCCAACTCTCCTCCCTCCCATCCTCTCCTTCCTTCCTTCCTTCCTTCCTTCATTCATTCGTTTACTTTCTCCCTTCCTTCCTTCATTTATTCCTTCCTTCTTTTACTTTCTTCCTTTCTTCATTCATTCATTCCTTCTTTTACTTTCTCCCTTCCTTTCTTCCTTAATTCTTTCCTTCCTTCCTTCTTTCATTCCTTCTTTTTCTACCTTCCTTCCTTCATTCCTTCTTTTACTTTCTCCCTTCCTTCCTTCTTTCATTCCTTCTTTTACTTTCTCCCTTCCTCCCTTCCTTCTTTCATTCCTTCTTTTTCTCTCTTCCTTCCTTCCTTCCTTCATTCCTTCTTTTACTTTCTCCCTTCCTTCCTTCTTTCATTCCTTCTTTTACTTTCTCCCTTCCTTCCTTCTTTCATTCCTTCTTTTTCTCTCTTCCTTCCTTCCTTCTTTCATTCCCTCTTTTTCTCTCTTCCTTCCTTCCTTCATTCATTCACTTTCTCCCTTCCTTCCTTCCTTCCCTTTTCCCAGAATGCCTCAGCCGGTGTGGAGCGCCTCCTGCTGGGGAACAAATGTGACATGGAGGTGAAGCGAAAAGTCTCCCGGGACCAAGCCGAGAAGGTACTGGGGTGCAGGGATCGCGGGGCGTGGGGGGACTCTGTGCATGCGCAGAGTGCAACCAGTTGACTTTTAGGACGGCCGTTGGCTTTGACTCTCCAACTTCATGACTTCCTTCTCGGCAGCTGTGCAGGGAGCACGGGATCAGGTTCTTTGAGACCAGCGCCAAGTCCAGCTTGAACGTGGAGGAGGTGAGGGGTCTGCTTGGCCTGGGAAACCCCCCCCCCAAAAAGGTTGGGGACCCTGGGTTTGGCCTTCTCTGGAAGGATTGAGGGGTGTCAACATGAGCAGTGGCTTCTCCAAAGAGTTAAACAGCCCAAAACAAAAATGTTGGACGTCCCGGTCTGTTTATTTTATTATTATTTTATTTTCTACTCTGCTGCAGGCGTTCAATACTTTGGCTCGTGACATTCTGCTCAAATCGGTCAAGAAATCGGTGAGTGACACGTGGGGAGGAATGAGGGGGGGAGGGGAAGAAACAGCCAGTAATATGTAACCAACCCCCTCCTCCTCCCCCCAATCCTCTTTCTTAGTTTTTCTTTCTAATTTTGTTTTCAGTCTCCTCCTCCTCTTCCTCGTCTCCTCCTATTTATTTGTTTACTTATTTACTTATTTATTTATTAGATTTATATGCCACCCCTCCCCACCTCTCCTCCTTCTCTTCTCCTTTTTTCTCTTCCTCCTTCTTCTCTTCCCCTCCTCCTCCTCTTTCTCCTTTTCCTTCTTCTCTCCTCCTCCTCCATCTCTCTTCCTCCTCCTCCTCCTTCTCTTCATTCTTCCACTTCTCCTTCCTCCTCCTCTATTCTTTCTACTCCTCCGTAACCTTCATCCTTTTTTCTTCCTTCTTCTCCTCCCCTTTACACTCATTCTCTTCCTCCTTAATCACCCCTCTTTTCCCTTCCTCCCTTCCTCCCTCCCTCCCTTCTTCCTTCCTTTCCCCCTTCCCTCTCCTTGTCCTCCTCCTCCCCCCTCTTCTTGCACCATCCATGGTCAACCAACTCCTGACTTTTCCATCTTTCTTCTTCTTCCTCCAGGCTCAACTTCCTAAAAGGCCTCTGGAACTGAAAACCACACCGAAAGCCAGTTCCAAGTGCTCCTTGCTGTAACGGCCAGCTGGTTCGGAAATGCCCCGTGGTTCCTCTCCTATGTCAGTTGTTTGGCTTTGGTGGGGCTATTTCTCCCCCCTCGAGACTCTGAGTTGTTTCGGGCTGGACCCTGGAAGAACTTGGAGGTTTCCCTGACTTCTTCTTCTTCTTCTACCTCTTTTTTTCCCCATTTGGGGAACTCTGCCTTTTAATTTTTTGCAAAAAAGGGAGGAGAGTTTGAGGACGGAGGGGGTCCCAGCGCTGAGGGAGAGGTTGAAAAATTGGGGAGGTGGTATTAATAACTCGGGATGTCACCCCCCCCCCCTCAAATCTCTGCATTCACCCAGACATTTTGGGGCAATGTTTGTCAAAGTTTGCAAATTTTAAAGATAAGTGAACTTCAACTTTCAGCCTTGCTAAGCTGGGGAATTCTGGGAATTGAAGTCCACCCATCTTAAATTTTTTTTGGTTAAAATAGAAAAATTGCCTGTAGATCCGCAGTGCCTTTAACAGTGATAGGAAACATTCAGTTTAGCAATCTCTCAGCAGGAGAGAGAGAAAAAATCTTTTTTGTGTGTGTAAAGTATATAAATATATTATTTCTGCCTGCTGGGACTTTCTGCACTTTGGAATGGGTGGAAACCCGGAATCCAGCACCCAGGAACCAGTCACACGTTTGGGGACCAATTGCCTTTTGTAAACCTGTGAAGACGATTAAATATTTGCAGTTTTTCGGACCATCCAGTGTGTCCATTTTCTGGATTCCAGGAGGGGAGGGCGGGGCAAAAGGGAGGGAGAAACAGCCAGGGGTGGGTGGGGGTGGGGGTTATCTTTCAGATAGGAGCTTCTGTCCTGTCCTGTCCCCCTCATTCCAACCCACTTCACAGGATGAACGTTATGGGAAAATAGGAAAGAGGAGGATTATGGTATGTTTGACATCTTGAGTTACTTACCAAATAGAGGCAGGAAAATAACAATAAAATATCCATTTTCATCTCTCTGTAAATGAGTTTTTAGTACATGCAAAGAAAGAAAGAGAGATGATAGATAGATATAGGATAGAGAGACAGAGGAAAAGAGATTAGATATAAATAGATAGAGATTGGATAGAGAGAAAGAGAGTTAGGTAGGTGATAGACAGACAGATAGGTAGATAGATGGATAGGTATATAGATGGATAGGTAGGTAGGTAAGATAGATAGATAAGATAGATAGATATATAGATAGATAGATAGATAGATAGATAGATAGATAGATAGATAGATAGAGACAGACAGACAGACAGACAGACAGACAGACAGACGGATAGATAGATGGATGGATGGATGGATTTCTTTGGAGGGCCAATGCTACCCAGCCAGATATAAAGATTATCAGACAAAATTGTGCAAGATGAGCTAGATAGATATATAGGGAGACAGAAGTATCTGATAAAATAGATGATTGATTGGTAGATATTTGATGAACAAACAGAGGGATGGATGGATGGAGGAATAGATAGTATTAGATAGAAATATAGTGGATGGACGGATGAATAGATAGATAAGTACGGTAGATAGGGGATAGAAATATCAGGTAGAGTAGTCATTTCTATCAGATAGAAATCAGGTAGAAATATAGATTTGGCAGCTAATGAATGCCAATATTTATAGCATACAACCAAGGAAGTATGTAGATTCACACACATGGTAAGAATGCCTACAAAAACAACACGTTCTCTCTGTCTAGCGTCCTATTATACACACTACATCCTAGACCTGAATGAAATATTCTCATTGAATATGTTCTGAACAAAGTTGAATGTGCATAATAGCAGGTGAAATTGACTTTCAATCAGTGTTGCTTCCTAAGTGGACAGTTTGATTTCACAGAAGTTGGATTGACTGACTCGGAGTTCTATTCTGTTGTTTAAGGCAGTGTTTTTCAAACAGTGTGCCGCGGCACACTAGTGTGCCATGAGACATGGTCAGGTGTGCCGCGAAGCTCAGAGAGAGAAAGAAAACGAGAGAGAAAGAGAGAAAGTAAGAGAGAAAGAAAATGAGAGAGAGAAAGCAAGAGAGAGAGAAAAAGAAAGAAAGCAAGAGAAAAAGAAAACAAGAGAGAGAAAGCAAGCGAGAGAGAGAAAGCAAGAGAAAGAAAGAAAGCAAGCAAGAGAGAAAGAAAACGAGAGAGAGAGAAAGCAAGAGAAAGAAAGAGCAAGAGAGAAAGAAAGCAAGAGAGAGAAAGAGAGGGAGGGAAGTTGGGAGAGAGAAAGACATAGAGGGAGGGAGGGAGAAAGAGCAAAAGAGAGAGGAAGGGAGAAAGGGATGGAGAGAAAAAAGAAGAAGGGAGAGAAAGAGGGAGGGAGAGAGAAATAGAGCAAAAGGGAGGAAGAAAGAGAAAAAAAATTGTCCAAACTTTGTTTAGCCACCCCCCCCCCCCAAATGTGCCCCAGGGTTTTGTAAATGTAAAAAATGTGCCATGGCTCAAAAAAGGTTGAAAATCACTGGTTTAAGGGTCCCCTTTATTTTTTTGAGCAGTGTAAATAAAACAGGGGAATATATCGCCCGTCCTCTCTCTCTCTCTCAGCCTGCAACCAAAGACCGGAAGCGGCTCGTTGCAAACCAAACGAACCGTGAGCCCTTTGCGAGTTTGTTGTGGTTGGGGTTTTTCCCCCGTGCGTGCGCAGAGAGCCTCCGCTGCCCTCCTTTCCCAGAATGCTCCGCGCGAGCGAGCGAGCGGCGGAAGTGCCGGGTGGAGGATGGGGCCAAGATGGCGCCTGGCGCTGGGGGCGCTTTTGGGCTTGGTGGTCGCCCCTTCGCGGTAAGGGGCTTCCTCGTGATTCCGGGGGGGGCGGACCAGGGAGGGAGGGGGTGTGTCGTTTACGAAAGGGGAGGGGCTTAGTCTCTTTCTTTGGAGGGCCAATGCTACCCAGCCAGCTGCTTTTGGGTTGGACTACAACTCCCAAGATGCGCAGCCGGACCCTCAGGACCATTGGGGGGGGGTGGAGGATGAGAGGTGTAGTACAGCCCTTGGGGGAGGGAAAGGGGGGGAGTTGAACCCCTTTCTAGGCCCTCTTTTGCGTCTCTGCTTGCTGGCTGGGGAGGATGGGTGGTGTAGCCTCCCACCCAAAAATTCCCATGAAATTTAAATTATATGAAAGGCTGCTAAATTAGGGGAAAACCCCCCCCCCCAAAAAAGGGTGGGGGGTCTTGGGTGCTGCCCAAATATGGGGAATGATGAATTTTTAATTTTATTATTATTTTTTATATAAAATAAAAATGTATTTTAAAGTCATTTTGCTAAATGAAATGGGTGGTGCATCAATTTGTGGACAGCTGGTCCTCGACTTGACGACAACGGATCGAGCAATAAAAATTGCTAAGCGAAATGTTTATGAAATGAACTGAGGTTGTTAAGTGAATCCCTCCCGTTGATAAGTTAGCCACCCCCTGGGCCTTAAGCGAATCGAGCTCCCCCTGCCCCTCATTGACTTTGCTTGTCAGAAGGTCGCAAAAGGTGGTCATGTAACCCCCCAGGACACTGCAACCGTCACAAATCAAGTCAGTTGCCAAAAGGTCTTTGAATTTGGAGCCTGTGACCAAGGGGGGTCGTAAGTGTGAAAAAATGGTCCTTTTCCCCCCCAGTGCCATTATCACTATGGATGATCGCTAAACGAATTAATGTAACCTGAGGACTGCTTCTGTTTATATCTTTTTTCCTATTTGCAATGCTTTGAAACTGCCAGATTTGCTTTAAATATATTTATATTTATATTATGACATTTATTTGCCGCTTCAAAGCAACTCTTGTGTGGCTTGCCACATAAATTGAATTAACAGATAAATAAATCAATCCCCCTCAGGGGTTCAAAACGAAGCTGCCCCCTTCCTCTTCCTAACAACGCAGAAGTGAGATCTTCAAGAAGAATTTGGATGGCCATGCGCCCGAAATTTGTTTGTTGGTTTGTGACACTTATATGCCACCTGATTTCAATAGGACTCTGCGCGGCTCACAATAATCGCAATAAATTTAAAAAACAATGTAATATATGATAGCAATGAAACAGCAATAACAATATAAAATACACTGCTCCAAAAAATAAAGGGAACACTCAAAGAACCCATCCTAGATCTGAATGAATGAAATATTCTCCTTGAATACTTTGTTCTGTACAAAGTTGAATGTGCACAACAGCAGGTGAAATTGATGGACAGTTTGATTTCACAGAAATTTGATTGACTTGGAGTTATATTCTGTTGTTTAAGCGTCCCCTTTATTTTTTAAAGCAGTGTACAATTAATAACCCCTTAAAAACATGCATACTATCAGTCATTCCTAATGATGGTGTAGGGACTCCTACTTGAGTGGGAGGGTTGGACTTAATGACCTCCAAGGTCTCTTCCGACTCGATCTATATTTATCAACTGACCTCTCGGTCTCTTCACTCTCTCGCACGCAGGTCAGCCGAGAGAATCGCCCAGAACGATGCCCAAGCGCCAGGTAAGCATTTTGCACTCAGCACCAGCCGGGTGGCAGGGAGTGGGCAGTGTCGGGGTAACTCCTCCCCTGCCCCCTCAAAAAAGGGGATTGGTATATTTTCACACACACACACACCATTGTCCGGTTTTGCTTTACCCGCAGTGAGTCTGACGGGCACAACCCCGTGTTGGCGGAGGGAGGATTTCGTGGTCACGACGGAGTGTTCTCCCTGCACCAGTTTCCAGATTGTAAGTGGGGTGAATTGGGGGGGGGGGAATTTTGTTAGCGGGGGGCAGAATGTTAAAGAAAGGAGAGTGGGGAGGAAGGACCGGGCACAAAACTCTGGGAAAGTTCTCGGTGTGTCTTGAATTGTGTGTCATCGCTTCGGAATCGTGACAATCCCGCGCTTCGTAAAAATCCATCCCGTACAGAGGAGCGACAGGCTCCCTCGTGGGAATTGCAAAACAGTTCTCGACTTGCGACCACAATTGAAGGCCCGAAACGTCTGTGGGCTGAGACGTTGGTTGTTCAGTGCGTTTTGTCCCTGTTTTACAACCTTACAACTTGCCGCAGTGGTTAAGCAGGACGCTGTAGTTTGTTAGGTGAGCAACAAGGTCGTCGGAAGGCCCAAATTGGGGATCGCGCAACCTCCCCGCTAGGACCCATCACAAGAACAAGTCATAGAAACAGAAGACTGACGGCAGAAAAAGACCTCATGATCCATCTAGTCTGCCCTTATGCTGTTTTTGGTATTTTATCTTAGGATGGATATATGTTTAGCCAAGCGTCCGGATTTTGATCACGGGATGCGGTAAATGGTCAGAAGTGTGAAAACCGGTCATAAGTCGCTTTCTTCTGTTTTGTTCTAACTTTTGTTCACAGAACTAAGTGCTTGTATTTGTTTACAAAATGGGATGTAGTTAACGCCCCTAAAAATCTAAAAAAAATAAAAATTATTCTCTAAGATAGTCTGAGGAGTAGCTTCTTCAGAGCGAGAATACGTTGCTTTTCCAACCCTTTTAAATGTTCTGAAATATCTCTCCTTTTTAAAATTATTTCTTTTGTTTTATAATAATAATAATAACTTATTTCGTTGTTTATTATTGCATTTTTTATTCACCCCCAATGCCAATTCTGAATAGCTTCTTTGGCTCGCCAAACTTTAAAAAGACTTTTTTCCCCATCTTGGTTTGCAAAGACGCCGGGAATTGAAACTCCGCTAGATTGAAACGCTTAAAGATGGCGGCTCAGGGGCCGTTCTCGGTCTTTACACAGCCGTCTCTTCTCGCTTTGTAGAAAACCATGTCGGAATGCGGCGCCACCGGCTTTGTCGAGCAGATCAACTGCGGGGGGTCCAAGAAAGGCGAATTCAAGAGGTGGGTGACCTGCATTTAGGACGGGCAATTTTTCTTTAAGAGAGGGGTGGACTTCGACTCCCAGAATGCCCCAGCCATCAGCCCATGTTTTAAAGTGTTCTGGCTGGGGGATTCTGGGAGTTTATTTATTTATTTGACTTCTATGCTGCCCATTCCCGAAGGACTCAGCATGCTGGCTGGGGGATTCTGGGAGTTGTAGTATTCCCCTCTTAAAGCATGCTGGCTGGGGGATTCTGGGAGTTGTAGTATTCCCCTCTTAAAGCATGCTGGCTGGGGGATTCTGGGAGTTGTAGTATTCCCCTCTTAAAGCATGCTGGCTGGGGGATTCTGGGAGTGGAAGTCCTCCCCTCTTAAAGCATGCTGGCTGGGGGATTCTGGGAGTTGTAGTCTTCCCCTCAAAGCATGCTGGCTGGGGGATTCTGGGAGTTGTAGTCTTCCCCTCTTAAAGCATGCTGCTGGGGGATTCTGGGAGTGGAGGTCCACCCGACATAAAGCATGCTGGCTGGGGGATTATGGGATGTGAAGTCCATCCCACTTAAAGCATGCTGGCTGGGGGATTATGGGAGTTGTAGTCTTACCCTCTTAAAGCATGCTGGCTGGGGGATTATGGGAGTTGTAGTCTTACCCTCTTAAAGCATGCTGGCTGGGGGATTCTGGGAGTATATTTACAAGCAGGTGGGAATTCCAGGCTCCCTTGCCAAGTCACCTCCCCGTGGCTGTGAGACAAACCCCCTCCTCAATCTGGAGCCGGGATGTCCATTGGCGGAGCTGCTGTGACCACCAGGGCCATTTTCTCTCCGCAGTTGCCGCTCTTTGGAAATGGAGGCCCGGATCTTCTGGAGGTTTGAGGGAGCCATGCTGGGGGCCGCAGCCGTCTTCGCCCTCCTGGTGGTCTGCCGTCAGCGGGTGCTGGACGGCAAAGCGTTGGAGAAAGTGCGGAAGCAGATTGAATCTATTTAGCTTCCCCGTTCGGGCCGAGCACGCGGAGTGGGACGGCCCCAGGCTTCGTCGCGGAGAGGAGCAGTCTAGCATCCCCCTCCCGCTTCCAACTACAGGGGTAAGGGGGGGCTGCACCCCTAACGGACCGGCGTCACTTCCCTCTTTAGGGTGCTGGCGGAAGAGGGGGTGCTTCCCGCCGCCTTGAGAAAAACCCACAACGTTTGCCTCCTGCTTCCCTGATTCTTCCTCTCCGACTGTTTGAAACCCATGCAGTATTCGAACTCGCTTCCCAGCTGGGAAGGTCCAGCAACCACCGTTGTTTTGAGCCTCGTGATTGGAAGCGCGTCATGTGAACAGGTCACCGGGCTTCTTTCATCCCATGTGCACAAAACCCCTGAATCTGTTTCCTTGTGATTCAAGGGGCTCTCCTCCAGGGTCTGCAAACCAGGGTTGCCGGTTTGTTTTGAAGTTGCGGGCAGTGGGGGTGAAGTTTAACTTGGTCTTTGAAAAAAATCGCAAGACTTGGGGGTTAGGCAGAGCTCTTCGTGGGACGGAATTGTCAATAAAGGAGAAAAAAGTGTGACTGAGTGTTTTCTTTCCACAAATAAGAGCAACAAAATCTTTTGCCAGCGTACCGGCCTATAAAAAACTATGAAAATATCTAAGAAGTTATAATCCCCTCATTTTTATGTGTATAATGCAAGGGGGCTATCATATTTAAGGCTCTGCCATGGAGCCCACCGCACGAACAAGGGCAGGGCAAGAGCCTCAGAAGGGACCCTCCCTAATTTCTGGGGCTGCAAAGAAAAGGGGGTGTGTGAGGCCTAGACTTCCAGATTTGCAAAGTTTGTCTAATGTAGCTGCACAATAAACATAGAAACATAGAAGTCTGACGGCAGAAAAAGACCTCATGGTCCATCTAGTCTGCCCTTATACTATTTTCTGGATTTTATCTTAGGTCCAAGCATCTACTACTCTTTCACTAAAATAATATTTTCGCACGTTGCTTTTGATCTTTCCCCCAACTAACTTCAGATTGTGTCCCCTTGTTCTTGTGTTCACTTTCCTATTAAAAACACTTCCCTCCTGGACCTTATTTAACCCTTTAACATATTTAAATGTTTCGATCATGTCCCCCCCCCTTTTTAAAAAAAATTATTATTATTTATTGGATTTGTATGCTGCCCCTCTCCGCAGACTCGGGGCGGCTAACAACAGTGGTAAAACAACATGAACAATCCAATTAATACAAACAACTAAAAAACCCTTATTATAAAAAACCAAACATACACACAAACATACCATGCATAACTTGTAGTAGCCTAGGGGGGAAAGGATAACTTAACTCCCCCATGCTTGGTGACAAAGGTGGGTCTTAAGTAATTTGCGAGAGACAAGGAGGGTGGGGGCCGTTCTAATCTCTGGGGGGAGTTGGTTCCAGAGGGCCGGGGCCGCCACAGAGAAGGCTCTTCCCCGGGGCCCACCAAACGACATTGTTTGGTCGACGGGACCCGGAGAAGGCCAACTCTGTGGGACCTTATCAGCCTTTCCCTTCTGTCCTCCAGACTATACAGATTGAGTTCATGAAGTCTTTCCTGATACGTTTTATGCTTAAAACCTTCCACCGTTTTTGTAGCCCGTCTTTGGACCCGTTCAATTTTGTCAATATCTTTTTGTAGGTGAGGTCTCCAGAACTGGACACGGTATTATTCCAGATGGGATCTCACCAGTGCTCTATATAGCGGGATCACAATCTCCCTCTTCCTGCTTGTGATACCTCTAGCTATGCTTCCACTTCTTAAAACCTCAGCGAATGATATATGGTTGTATTAATTCCCTGGCCTACCTCGCAGGATGGACATGCAGCTGTTTTTCTAAGCTGGTTGTGGATGAAACTCAACATTTTCATTCAAGTGGGGTAGCAGAGTTATTAAGCCTATAGGATTTCCCCCTTTTTAAAGTGATGTGTGTGTGCGTATTTGTGTGTTAGGGGTTTGTGATTGTTTGCACACATTTTTAAAAGAATACTTTTAAACTAAAAGCTGCCCAAAACTGTTTGGATTCAGGTGCCCTCTAAATTTAATTAAAAGAACCCAATGTGCTTATGAAGGGCAGTTGGTGAAACTCTTAGTAATGCGAGCATCGGTTATCGAATCCGTGCAAACATGCTGTAGAATTTAGCTACATTGGAACTGCTACAATGGTCATAAGTGTGAAAAATGATGCCACTTATTTAAAGTCCTGTTGCACAATGAATGGTTATAAATCGAGAACTTCCTGCATAGCAGAACGAGGGTTATAATCTGCATTAAAATGATAAAAGCTAATCTCAGTGCTCCTCCAGTGGCAAGTTCCAGGGCGTCGCATGAATATTTCTAATAAAATATTATTTTTTGAAATACCCATCAGTACCAGCAAAATGAAAATACCAGAAAATCAAACAGGTTTTATTACAGAAGGTCTTGCAAGACAGAAGTGTGTTTTCCATCCAGGTGGATTTTTTAAAAAAAATGTTTACATAATTAAGTGACCGGGATTTACATAAAACATGTCTGAATGTTGAAAGAGGAAGATCTTGTTGTCGTGGTCTCCAGAAGCTGTTGAGAAGAGGGAGATGTTGCCGACTGTCGCAGGTCTTGATCTAAGTTGGGCTTCAGAAGAATGTAGGGGTCAGAAGAAGTCTTGGGGAGGACAAAGGCTTTTCGTTCCAAATCTGAGGACGAAAGAAGGAAGTGAGACCACGATAGGGGGGACTTTCAGCCCACAGAGCTATTCAAACACACCTTGCATGAATCCCTGGTTGATTCAAGGTGGATTCATACAAGGTGAAAGTTCTACCATGGAATGGAGACTTACCTGCGTTGGTCAAGATCCCTACAACACTGAAGACCACAAGGACTGTCCAAAGCCACAAGCAGTCCTTCTCCACGGTGTCACCCAGCATACCCACCAGTTTCTGAAGTCAGATGTTTGAAGAGCCACCAGAGGTCCTGGTTTCTCTAAGCTTGGCTGTCTTGAATTCGAGAGATGTTCTCTACCTCTGGAGAGTCCCAGCTGATTGGGAGGAAATGGGGATTTTTCAGTATCCCTTTCCCTGCCACAAGCCATGCCCACAGAACCGTGTTTGAAACTCACCAATGATCTCACTCCAGATTTTGCGTTACAGGCCTCGGAAGGTTCTCAGTGTGAAGATTGGGGGCAAAGAGGCCTCGGACACCAGAGAGGCAGGGGATAAATGCAAAGGACAGGGCAGCCATGGCAGAAGCATGATGCCAGACCAACACTGGTGAGGTTTTCCAGATCCCATCGCTCTGTCTCCCGCCTCTCCGGTGTCCAAGGCCACAGCCATCCACTGAGAAGGCAGAGGGCCAATCCCAGGGCACAGGGATTGACTGGCATTCAATTCTCCTGCTCTACCAAATTAGGCAGAAGTAATTCTCGCTGGGTGAATTGGCTGTGATCACGTAGCAGAGAGGAAGGACAGCTAACCATTGCCAGGTTGCAAGTGTTGGCACTGGACCACAGAATGAGAAAGAATGCCCAGGACAGCTCAGGCTATGGCGGGCATGAAAAGGTAAGTGCAATCAATTGTCCTTGTGGGGCATTGGGGTTTTCTGTCTGGTTCTAAGAACCAAACGCCATGGCCAAATTACGCCAGGCATAGAAATTATAAAATCTATAATCCTAGCATTAAAATAGGCTGTTCAATCTTTTTGTCTGGTTCTAAGAACCATGGCTATTGCTAATATTAACCTGTGGAGAGAAGCATAAAATGTATTATACATCCTAGTACCAACTACTAATCAAACCAGAATCGAAACACGCCTTAGTTCCCAATGCTGCGCAGTGATGCCTGAGCTTCCAGGCAGGAGGACCACCGTGGTTGGAGTTCTGGGTCGGTAGAAGAACGTGGAAGCGACTAAGGGGGGTGAGAGGGACGAAGAAATCCCCGTTTAACCTGCATGCAAGTAGAAAGGGGGATTTATTCGCTCTCTTCCCCGTCTCTCTCACACACACACTCATGGCCACGCAAAGATTCTCTTCCCTCCTGCCCCCTTCCAAGGGTCTCCAACTTCACAGCCACCACTGCTCCTCGCTTCTCCTGCCCCAGGAGTGGAGCCAGGTGCCGTTTCTCCCCGCCCGACGGCTGCAACTGGCGGTGCCCGATCCGCCCCTCCCAAGACCGCCTTCCCCGCCACAGTGCCTGCTTGCCCGCCTTGCAGAGTCTGCGGTGGGGAGGTGCCAGGAGAGGCTCCCCCTGTAACTGCTCTCTCCCCTCGGTGGGGGCACCGCAGCCTCTGGAGCCACAGCCCCCACGTGGCTCGGGAAGGAAGAGGTGCAGAGGGCCCCTGCCCACCATCCCTGCGGCCCCCCTGAGAGGAAGCCTAGCCAGGTGCTCAGCCAGCTGTTGCACTCCAACCAGTTCCACAGAGAGAGAAAAAAAAGAGGAAGGAAGGAAGAGAGAGAAAGAAAGAGAGAGAGAAAGGCCATTGCCTGTCTCATTCAGTCCCTGGAGACTCACCCTGCACAGCATCTCTGGGGTTCCACTGGGTGACCCTTTCGGTCCCTGAGAGAGCAGTGAGGGTGAATCACCTGGGGGACGCAGCTGCCAGCCCCCTCCAGTCCCTGAGGGCCCCCTCACTGTGGACCCCCTCCCTCCCATCTCCTCTTCCTTGGAAAGAATGCCGGACTCAAAAGAACCACAACACCTGTATGCACATAGGTTAATTCCCAAGGTTAGTATCAGACCAACAGACCAAGAGTGAACAATGTCCGAGTCAACACAAAGTCCAACCAAAGAGTCTCAACCATTTTCAACAACACTAAAACCACAAGCCACTTGAAGACAGGTGGAGAATGAACCCTTCTCTCTCCTAGCACTGATATTCCCTAATAAACATATCTGCAAAAGAAGCTACCAAGCTCAGAGGACACTAAAGACCCTTCACTCCAACCATAAGCCACAAATCTTCTTTTATCACCAGCTTTACTTTCAGTTCTAAGAACTCTGAGTGATACCGGCATTCTTTCCAAGGAAGAGGAGATGGGAGGGAGGCAGTCCACAGTGAGGGGCCCCCCAGGGACTGGAGGGGGCTGGCAGCTGCGCCCCCCAGGTGATTCACCCTCATTGCTCTCTCAGGGATCAAAGGGGTCACCCAGTGGAACCCCAGAGATGCTGTCCAAGGTGAGTCTCCAGGAATTGAATGAGACAGGCAACAGCCTTTTTCTCTCTCCCTCTTTCTCTCTCCCTCTCTTTTTCTTTCTTTCTTTCTTTCTTTTCCTCCCTTTTTTTCTTTCTCTCCTCCGCCCCCCTTTCTCTCTCTCTCCCTTTCCCTCCCCCCTCTCTCTCCCTTCCTGCCTTCCTCTCTTTCTCTCTCTCCATCCCTTTCTTTCTTCCTCCCACTCTCTTTTTTCCTTCCTTCCTCTCTTTTTTCTCTCTCTGTGAAGCTGGTCGGAGCGCAACAGCTGGCTGAGCACCTGGATAGGCTTCCTCTCAGGGGGCCCGCAGGGATGGCGAGCGGGGGCTCCCTGCGCCTCTTCCTTCCCTGGCCACGTGGAGGCTGTGGCTCCAGAGGCTGTGGTGCCCCCACCAAGGAGAGAGAGCAGTTACAGGGGGAGCCTCTCTTGGCACCTCCCCACCGGAGACTCTGCAAGGCGGGTGGGTAGGCAATGTGGCGGGGAAGCCGGTCTTGGGAGGGGCGGATCGGGCACCGCCAGTTGTAGCCGTCGGGTGGGGAGAAACGGCGCCTGGCTCCACTCCTGGGGCAGGAGAGGTGAGGAGCAGTGGTGGCTGCGAAGTTGGAGACTCTTGGAAGGGGGCAGGAGGAAAGAGAATCTTTGCGTGGCCATGAGTGAGTGTGGGAGAGAGAGGTGGGAGAGAGAGGGAGTAAATCCCCTGTTTTAGTTGCATGCAGGTAAAGGGGGCTTTCTTCACCCCTCTCGCCCACCTTAGTCGCTTCCCCGTTCTTCTACTGACCAGGCACTCCAACCGCAGTGGTCCTCCCGCCTGGCAGCTCAGGCATCACTGCGCAGCGTTGGAAAACTGTGGGGGGGGGCTCTGGTTCTACCACCGACAATGGCTAAAATCATGTCACATCAAAAAAAATTTACATGTTTGTTACATTTTTAACCATCATTACTTTATATCCCCCCCCCCAAACCAAATTCATTAAAGCATTCCTTAGACTTAGGGTAAACTTTTAGCAAGGCCCAAAGTTTTTTGCAGTAATAAACCACATTTTGGCAATAATACTTGTCAGGCTTTTTGGTTAAATACAACACTGGAAAGTGAATTCAACCTGACCTCCCTTTGATGTCTTCGACTGCTTGTCTGTTGTGATTTCCTTCATGTAGAGTGCCTTTGAAATAACAATAATAATAATAAAAATCAACATCACCAAATGACCCCCTGGTGGATTCATACAAGGTGAAAGTTCTACCATGGAATGGAGACTTACCTGCATTGGTCAAGATCCCTGCAACACTGAAGACCACAAGGACTGTCCAAAGCCACAAGCAGTCCTTCTCCACGGTGTCACCCAGCATACCCACCAGTTTCTGAAGTCAGATGTTTGAAGAGCCACCAGAGGTCCTGGTTTCTCTAAGCTTGGCTGTCTTGAATTCGAGAGATGTTCTCTACACCTCTGGAGTCCCAGCTGATGAGGAGGAAATGGGGATTTTGCAGTCACCTTCCCCTGGAGTGGGGAGAGAATGGGGAATTTTCAGTATCCCTTTCCCTGCCACAAGCCACGCCCACAGAA